>NW_025767485.1:0-122500 GCF_003918875.1 Haliotis rubra | reverse complement strand
TCAAAATGATACGCTCAACATGTAAGCTACTGTAAGCTAGTAAGCTTGAAACATTAAGATCATTAGTTGATGAAAAAACCCGTGTCCCTTAAAGGATTACTGATAGGTTATTTGCAGATCGCCGTCATATAGCTGGAATATGATTAAGTGCCAGTCTTTTATTCCAACCATTTTTAGAGCTATATTATAAATACAGAACTAACGGGATCGGGTGCCAGTCTCAGACTCAGTTGATCATGCCATGTTATCCCAACTGCGAATGTCTATAATATGATTCCATGTTCAATCACTGGATTGTCTAGTCCAGATTCGATTATTTCAGTTTGATATTGAAAGACAAGATATCAAAGACACTCATCAGTAGCTGATATTACACCAATATTATCTTTTAAACATTAATTTAATCACAACATATGCTACAAAATATAATCATGGATAAATGTTCTATGAGTCCAAACGAAATGCAGGACAGTTCTTGTTTTGGATGTGATGTCTCTAGCTTAACAAGAACTTAATTTCAATTGAAAGTCAAACTTATAAAATCAATAGGTTCTCTAGCTCCTCGGGATTATGTTACAGAAAGAACCGAGGCGAGGATTCGGGCATGGACGGAAAATACGGTGGAGACTGGGGTTTTCAAGAAGGTGAGGGACACACTGGACAAAGGAGCCTCTTGGGTCACTATCCAAGGACCACCAGGAGAAGGGAAGTCCACTGTAGCGTACATGACTCTCCAAGACCAGCTCGATAAGGGGAGACAGGTCTTCCAGGTTGAGTCACCTTCCGAGTTCTCCGATGTCACGATGACCTGTTCTCGGCCTCTTATCATGCTGGACGATATTTTGGGAGACTTGGAATTCAGCGTTGTGGAATGGTCCATGTGGAGGCAAGTTCTTCGTCCACTTCTGGATCCTATCTCCTTCAATAAGACAAATACAGGTCAAAGACGCAAAATGGTAACAGTTCTGTTTGTTGGTCGGGATTACGTACTACAGTCGGCCTCGTCTGATTTAGGAAGACTGACGACATTTATGTTCCACGATGAAAACACTGTCCATATTTCGTCGGGGAGAGATGTTGATGAAAAAATACAAATTTGGAATGCGGTGCCCGAGTTGAGGCGTATGGCTTTTGATCATGAAAAGGTCAAGGCCATATGTCAGACAAACTGCCCCTATGGGTTTCCCTATATTTGTAAACTGTTCATTGCGGCGTATCACCATGACAACAAGATATCTGCAGAAGAATATTTTACCAAACCTGTGGATTTCCTTAACCAGACTATAAGAAAGGTTATACAGGACAAGGCGAAGCGCCGGTTGTTTATGGCAATCCTCAAGCGGAATGGAAAGGTGACGGAAAAGGAGTTGGATGATGATGAGGATGATTATGCAGGGTATGACTGTTTATCGGCTGCTAATCACCTGATAGGATCGTATTTAAAAAGAGAAGACGGCATATACATGTTTGCTCATCCCTCTATACACGATATAACAGCGTCTCTGCTAATCAGAAAATAAGGCAATGAGGTCTGTAAGTCTCGGAGTCACTACTTCCGGTACTAAGCTGGTTCCCGGCTCCCTTTGCGCATGCCACCTTGCGATATGCGAGACGGCACTCTCCTACCCAGAGTTCCATGCGGCAAGCCAGCATAGTACCTCTGCCACAGGCCAGAAAAATGTGACGATTCGTCACATCTTGCAATGTCCATTCAATATAATGTACAGATTTCTTTTACTCTTTTATTTTTGACGAGTCTACACATCTAACTAAACATCTTTAATAGAATGGTTTCGTTTCACTGAGAAAATATCCAAAAACATGTAACACTATTTCGATTTGCGTAGCGATCCTTTGTTTACATAGGTTGTACGGCTCCACGTGCTGTCATCGAAGCCGACGGAGAGCAAACGATGCAGCCAGTTTGATATCTAAATACGTACTGTCATAGACCTAACTGTCGAAGTTGTGGAAGAATATATATGTAACAATGTAAAACATTATGAAAAGAGCGCTGAAAAGCTTTCGTGAGTCCAGTCTCTTCTTATTATGAATATGCGCGTTTGATTACAAACAAGAGAAAAGTCCGGTCACGTGATATCAAAATAGCCTGTGGCAGTGATGTTATGTAAGTCATCGCTGTGCCGGAGTGTGGCGAGACGGGGCCCAGCTTACTTCCGGTACCGGATTTCCGGTGGCAAGCGTTTATTCTGGTTCCAAATGGCGAGACCGCCAAACATGACTTTACTTGACCTGACCAAGTGTACAACCATGCTTTGCTGTCACAGCTGTTGACTGTCGTAATAGTTGGCTAATTTGGGGATGGCTAGATCGGAAATTTGTTATTCCTGCAAGGATTATCGGTTCCTTACTGTCAACTGACAACCATGAGCCCATTCGAAAGGGCCCTATATGTGTGTTGAATACAAAATGAAATTACCAAAGGTTGTGCATTGACTATACTTAAGGCCAGTGTGGAATATGCAATATTCATGTTCGCAAAACATTGTCTGATGTGTTTGAATCTCGTAACATTTCAAATTTTTCCCCTGAAGCAAATATATTTACTTCAGTATTGCTGGATTGGATGTCAAGCGAATCATAATCTGAATATACTGCTAACTGTTCCGGGATGTTGCGGAAGGAAATGACGTCATCAGATTCATGGTCAAGATTGTTCAACATTTACTGTGTTCTACGTGGAATGCATTGAGCCTGTTGGAACTACTTAATTGTCTTGTGGAAACCTATAAAATGTGGCCCAATGCCGTTGTGTCTGATCTACAGACGAGTCGGCGTTGTGTTTCACGATTATTCGTGTTTGTAACCTGTCAGTTTCCTATTTTCACGGAAGTAGGATGTAAACCCCGACTGCTGGGGCGGTGTTACTGTGGTTCGTGTCTGTTTTCCCTGATTGAGTGAGTTTAGTTTTACGCCACTTTGAGCAATATTCCAGCAATATCTTTGCTGGGGACACCAGATATGGGCTTCACACATTGTACCCATATGGGGAATCGAACCCAGGTCTTCAGCGTGACAAGCGAACGCTTCAACCACTAGGCTACCCTGCCCCCTGTTTTTTCCTGAATTATGCATGTTCCCTCATTGCTTCGTTAATTGAGACCCGTGAAGGTCCGGGTTAGAATTGATCTTCAGTAACGCGTGCTTGTCGTAAGAGGCGACTAACGGGTTCGGGTGAAAATATCAATGTGGTATTGTATTCAGTTTTGAAGATCGGTCGACAGCAACAAGTGGCGCTTCCGAGATGGTTGTAGAGGGAATTTAGAGTTGTCTGCTCCTGGTTCTCACATGACTGGGACCCCATTCGTAATTACGCGTGTCATTCCGCAAGCCTGATGGCATATCGTACCCCTCATGTTCACGACTGGGCATAATCACAAACGGGCACGGAGATGAACATAGTCTGGGACTATTTCCAAGGAAAGACAACTCTGAATTTCCAAACATGGCAACTCCTAGAAAACAACAATTAATTCATAATACAACACGAAAGTCACGTAAATATATGTTACTTATGTCGTATTCAAATATCAGTAACAAGATGATTGTACAATCACGGAAATAATAAAGAAAATCGATAATCGCAAAGAAACTATTTGACCTCATTTTAATTTTACTACGCGCAATTTGATTGGTTTGCCACGATTCTTGGCGATAATAGTGTACTATACATGTACGAGTCTTCTTGGAGGTCACGGAAAGAGGCGAGTAGTTACGAATGGACTAGGACCGACTTGCTCGTTCGAGACGTGCTCAACAAACATCGATTTTTGAGAACTTTATGAATTAAAAAAACGAGACAGACTATATTTAACATTGAAGACACAATGCCATTTAGAAAGTGGTGACATGTAAAGTAAATATTATAGTACTTTTGTTGGGTTGACACTTAGAAAGTGTAATCCCAAATGTAACATATGTTACCTTTGACCACTTTTTTAATAGCTTTATTCATAGCTTTTGGCAGCTGTGCCAATTTACGCTTGTCAGAGGATACATACCACCAGTTGTCCGAATTCATTTTTTGTGGAAGCCGCGGAGGATGAGTGGGTTAGACGGCTGGCTATGTGTCCTGGCGATTAGGTGTGGGTTCGAATCACATGTGTTTATTTAACATTATTCTGGACATTGCGAATGTACTGACATTATTTGTAGGACATCTTACGTATAAAATCATTTTATTTATTTATTTAATTTATTTATTTATACATATTTATATAACGCCAATATCCAGATCTTTATTTTTCCTCTCCATCATTGGATGTCAGGTGTTTGCACGTATTTATGTGGCCACTGTCTGGTATTATACCAACGTATTCGTGGGTTCTTTTAAGTGCACGGAGTTGTGTCTTGTTATTAGAAAGGAAGGTATGATGCCGGATACATTGAAAAATGGAGTTGTAACTCCACTCCTGAAGAAGAAAGGTTTAGATCAAGAGCTCTTGAAAAATTATCGGCCAGTCACAAATTTACCATTCACCTCAAAAGTGATTGAGCGTGTGGTCACAACAAGACTCAAGGAACACATGACCTTAAATGGGTGTTTCGAAGTCATGCAATCAGCATACCGGAATTTCCACTCCACGGAAACCGCACTCGTTAAAGTGCACAATGACATACTGAGAGAAAGATGGTGCTGCAGTATTGGTTCTACTTGATTTGAGTAGTGCCTTCGATACTATCGACCATACTATTCTGATGCATACACTTGAGACCAGGATGGGTATTAGAGGAACTGCTCTTCAGTGGTTTGAGTCATACATAGCAGATAGACATCAATCGGTGATCATTGATGGTCACATCTCCAGTCCTAAGGATCTTGCTTATGGCGTGCCCCAGGGATCGGTTCTTGGACCTCTACTTTTCACTATTTATACTTCTCCTCTAGGTGATATCGTCAGATCCTTCAACCTTGGACTGCATTTATATGCTGACGACACTCAAATTTACATATCATTCAAACCCTTACTTTCCTCATCAGCTGTGTCTTCATTTCTCACCATTGAAGAGTGTGTCAGCTGCATCAAAATCTGGATGTCGTCACACTACCTCAAACTAAATGATGATAAAACTGAACTCATAGTTTTCCACCCTAAGCGTCTCCAACCCAGTCTCTCTCTTCCTAAATTCAGCATCGGCCAGTGTGAGATTCAGCCAAACCATGAGGTGCGAAACTTGGAAGTTATTTTTGATTCTTCACTGTCCATGGAGCCACACGTAAATAACATCTGTAGAAGGGCGTACTACCACATTCGCAACATCGGCATGATTCGACGATACCTGGACGTCAAGACTACAGCATCTCTTGTTCAGGCATATGTAACATCTCGTCTTGACTACTGTAATGCGCTTCTTGTGGGCCTCCCAAATAATCTTATACACCTGCTTCAGAAGGTGCAGAATACTGCAGCCAGAGTGGTCTCTCTGTCAAAGAAATCAGACCACATTACTCCCGTTCTTCACTCACTTCATTGGCTTCCCGTCCACTACCGCATAAAATATAAAACTCTACTCCTTGTTTTCAAAAGTTTACATGGTCTAGCACCTCAGTACCTCTGTGCTCTGTTCCACCGTTATACTCCTGTACGTTCCCTCCGATCAAATGACCAGTGTCTTTTGACAATTCCTGTGACTAGGACAAAAACATATGGTGACAGGTCACTCGAGACGACTGGCCCTCATCTCTGGAACAATCTTCCATCTCACCTCAGAACACAACCAGACTTAGCTGTTTTTAAATCAAATCTGAAGACGTGTCTCTTTGCTGAAGCATTTGAACTCTATGTGATACCTAGACCATCTTAGAGCCAGAGCGCCTTTGAGCGGATTACGGATATTGGCGCTATACAAGTATTTGTATGTATGTATGTATGTATGTATGTATGTATGTATGTATGTATGTATGTATGTATGTATGTATGTATGTATGTATGTATGTATGTATGTATGTATGTATTTATTGTACAGAAGGGTTGTGACAACACTGAAAGAGTCTGCACGCAAAGTTGACTCCAAGGTTTTTATACCCGGACACAGGTGGGCCCGATCCCGTCACCTCAAGCTCGCTGGATCACTAGCCTTAGCCTTAGCCAGCTCGCCCACAATGCACCCCATTATTTGACCAAGTGCGATGTGTCTTTTAAATACCCGTGTGTTCGGACACAATGTGTTGATCATTCACTGATCATGTTTGATCATTTACTGATTTCAGTATGTAGTCATGTGTGAACGGATTTCTGATTTACTCTGTTTCAGTTTGGATATCACCTCGTAAACATATTTTAATATCAGGCACTTCAAATTTCTTGTTCACTTTTCAGAGTTCAGATATGTGTTCAGCTGTATCTTTTTTTGTCGTGGCTGACCCAGTAGTAGTATTTCGCTGTGCAGAGTTGCTTCCCTTAACTGTAGCAGGACCGGAGGCAATATTTGCAACCTCTTCTAATAATTGACCTGTAAGCACTGTGCATGTGCTTATTGGTTTGGGTTAAAAATACAGAAAATAACAGCAATGCCAAATCGGTGCATCAACAACTCAGTTGGGTGCATATGGGTATTTTGAGCAAGTCTACTCAATTGGAGACTTCGTTTTACTTACACTGTTCTCGTTTTTGTTTCTTGTACATGTTTCTTGTACATGATTTTCATTACAATTAAAGCTACACATGTGCGATAATTTGGTGCTCTTCAACATAACATATGTAATTAGTTACGAAAAAATATTGATTAAAAGAAACTGAGTTAATGGATTACTAATAGAAGCGCGTGTGTGTGTGTGCGTGCGTGCGTGCGTGCGTGATGGCGCGTGCGCGCCAAGGAGGAAGGGGGCTCTGCTGGGGTGGGGGGGTAGGGTTACAGTGTGCGAAATAGTTTCCAAATTTTGCTAGCTTGTCGGGATAGCTATCGCTGAAAGTAACTGGCCCAAAAAATAATTCACTAGCCCGAAATTTGAATGTAGACATGGG
This sequence comes from Haliotis rubra, assembly GCF_003918875.1. NCBI lineage: Eukaryota > Metazoa > Mollusca > Gastropoda > Lepetellida > Haliotidae > Haliotis > Haliotis rubra. Next base: position 115,514 of record NW_025767485.1, on the reverse strand, counting down.
TTTCATCATTAAGCTGCTAACATGATGAACGTTTTTATCAGGCCATAATCTGGCATGATTAAAAAATGTGTTATAGCTTAACAAGTCGGAGAGAGTGATATATTTACAAAATGTCCCTATGAAAATTCACTAGCCAGTCGGGCCAGCGACTGTGCATATTTTCTGGCTCGACTGGATTTTTACTAGCCACGGGGCCATGATTTTATGGAGAGAGAGAGAGAGAGGGTGGGGGTTCTGGGAGCTGGGGTGGCAGCAATTTTGTACATTATGTTTAAAATTATGCTTAGAAATTAAGGGAAGGAGAGGGTGGGGAGGTACTTGATTTTGTATATGACATGCAGGGGGAAGGGGCACTTATTTTGTACATAAATTTTAGGGGGGTGGGGGGATCCACATTGTACATGCTTCTCTATAAAAACCATCATCACCACACCCCTAGCCTTAATTTACGAACGGTCACTAATACCCTTCCCAACACTGTGAACCTATACTATCCCTTCTGATTGCTATCAAGCTGTACTTATACCCAACTCAACTGTGTCAGCCTATATCTTCTTCGACCGTGTAGGTTACACCCTGAACCCGACGTAAAACTGTGTGATGTGATGATGATGATGATGATGATGATGATGATGATGATGATGTCGACCGAGTGCGAAATACGCCATTATGTCGGAAACTCACGATAAATCTTCAAATCGTCATTATCTTAAGGTCGAGTCTTTCCAAACAGAATTGTTTTGTTCAACCTCATGCATAACTGAATTTAATGGATTTAGGGGATCGTTCTGAACCCACAGTTTAATACTGGCGTTAAACCGTCGTAACGCTAATGTCCATTTGTGCAAGCGGGGCCAGGTTTAACTGCTGATATTATTCAGTCGTTACGGTGCCAGTTGTTAAGAGATTAATTCTATACGCTCATGAATGTAATCTGAAAAAGCGACTTTGCTACCCTTGGCCGCCTGTGTCCGAGTTGTGAAGTGACCGGATCAAGGCCATGCTGACCACATTGAAGAGCTGTAACATTATCTAAAATGGACATTGTATAACAGTGCTTAAAATGGTTGTCGTGAAGAAATATTAAGAGACAGAACACTTTTGGTGGCGGTCGGCTTATGGATATCATGAAACGTATTTTAAAAAGCCAAATATGGCAATTATACCTTTTTCCTTGAAAGAATGTGTGGTGTAAGTGTTGATACTCTAATGTTCTAGGTGGAGAAATTCTGTTGACATATTCCCTCGTCCGCGATGCATGACGCATGGCCTGTATAACAGCAATCCCTGTTTAGGGCCGATGAATACAACACCTGAGCCCCGAGCATGAATATTTAATTATTCCGCCCTCCATCGATCAACGGAAACAGCCGAGCAGCGCATCGGTGGAGACCCTCCCCGTTATAGACACCTGTCCCGCTATATCGGGATTGTGAGGGCGTCATAATCATTGGAAGTAGCCACGCGTTTGTATGTACAGCTATCAGCCTTACAGACGACAAATAGCCAGTGAGAACAACTGTGAACATCCCCGGGCCACGGATTCCTGTTGCGATATCATGAATTAAGGCTATTACCAAGCAGACGACAGACAGCAGACGACAAGAAAACGAAAACAAAATGTCCCGTTCAAACGACAAGGTGATGCGCTTGAATGTCGGGGGCACCTTTTACACGACGCTAAGATCAACTCTGTCGTTGCATCAAGGAACAGTTTTATGGAGAATAGCCACTGGGAACCAGTACTGCTACCGAGACGATAGGGGATTTTTCGTAATTGACCGAGACGGCCATGTATTCAGGTAGGTAGAGAAAGTCAGACATCTTGTCCGTTGCAACTGAATTTATCGATTTGGCCTGTTTGACAGCGTGTACTGCTCCAGCACGTGATGCAGTCGGTAAACAAATTACCTTGTCATCCGGAAAACACATTTGTTATGACTGAATGTTGATTTAATTGAAACTAGTGTCCAACTGGGAATGTCAACGAGGTAGAAATTGTCTTCATTTTTAGGTTCACCTTGCTAATTGGACCACTCCATGGTGTGTGATGTTGACTGAAAACTATGAATTGCAAATTTTGTGTTTAACTCTGATAAGAAGAGCAAATATTTTTAATCGATTTACAGACCGACGCGAACAAATAGCTTTCCTGGAATACTTCAGCGGGAACGCTTGCTTTTAAAACAGATTACAGATGTACGACTTAATTCCGCATTTGTGTGACTTTAAACCGTGTAATGATAAAGTTGACACAAGCTTTCTATCCGTTGTGAGAACATCTGTTTGAAGTAGGGCGTTTCAGTGATAATTAAAAATACCGAATCTGATTTATTATACACAGATCTCCTAAACATTGCATCCTTTTTTTTAAGCAAACTAAAAATTATAAACGCGTCCAGGTATAAAACACGCCCAAAGCATTAAATAATTGCAATTGCGGAGTACGTGTCAACCAACAACAGTACCACAACTGACAAACGATAATTGTACCTCCATATAGTGTCATTCCTCCGATGACTGAGTGAGTTTGGTTTTACACCGCATTTAGCAATATTCCAGCAATATCACGGCGGGGGACACCAGAAATGGGCTTCACACATTGTACCCATGTGGGGAATCGAACCTGGGTCTTCAGTGTGAGAAGCAAACACTTTAACCACCCGGCTACCCCACACACCCTCCGATGATGTACACTAAGTGCCTCCCACATGTGTTTTGTGGTTGTGTTTAGTGTAACCACCTGCATGTAGATCTTTTAAAGCATAGCCAAACGGTTCTCCATTCAACCACATTCTCGAATCCTACCACATGTGATTGTTTACTTACAGTATGTGTTCATGTATACTAACCAACGTTTAATAGGGATAATGAGGTATGTCCTTGTTTGAATATACACTTGATATGATATAAGGGGTTTGTTTTTCATGGAATTATTAAACAAAATTCATCCCTGTCAAAAGAGGATTCGTTTATATCTTAAAGCACGTTTTGTCATGTTTTTCGCATTATAAATGCTCATGCGCTCTAGAGACTATAGTGAGGTGAGGTGAACATGGGGTTTTAACGTCTTACTTGAGAATGTTTCGTTCATATGACGACATGCATGCGTGTGTATGTGTGTCTGTTTGTACCAGCCCAGACTTAAGCTGGTTTTATAGTGCTAGCCCACTGAGATACCATGCCGCAGTGAAGCATGAATACCCCTCTTAGACACATTATACTGACTCCGAGCCGACCAGTCCTTGTTGTACCCATTAATGCCGGGCGCCAGGCAGGGACCAACAAGTACCATAATTTAACGTCTTTTGGTATGACGCGGTCAGGGATCGAACCCGCGAACTTCCGCACTCCGGGCAGACGCTCTAACCACTACACCACGGAGGCGGTCACCTGTGCCCCCCACATAAGGATGCCACGGTATGCCTCAAAAGAAGCATTTTGCTATCCGCACCCAGAGATTTAAATGATGGATGAATTAACATCAATGATGACACTGTGCTATGTCAGTAACATATATAACGTCCCATTTCGATAACATATAAAATTGGTTCAACGTGCACAGACAGCACAAATGAACTGTGTAAAAAGCTTAACTATTTGAACGCAAACGTTACGTCAGTAATAAAACCTATCAGACATACGTAATCCAGCACACATAAATCTTTAATCTTGTTGGTTGATGCTGCCCTGGGGCACGTCATAACGCACTGTCATCTGTCAATCATTATACTGGTACGGCGAAAAAGCAAGGAATGATCGAAAATCACAAATTGACGGAGCGAAAAAAAGTATACATCTGGAAAACGGATGTGACCGTTAAATTACAAACGTTATCTACCTGTTACCAGGTTTAAAACAGTCGCCGAAATGCAGGCAAACTTAGATATAACACACCAGTAGGATAGACGGATCATACCGGACACCATCACCGATTACTGTTTGATTCACAGTGAACAAGCACAACTATTGAATAATGCAATTTCATTCAACTCCTCCTGTAAAGTGTAAATAGTTTGAGCTGAAGTGAATTTGTATATCAAAACATCGATCATGGTTCTATCATTCATTCATTCATTCATTCATTCATTTCCTCAATCATTCATTCATTCATTCATAAACGTTTCCTCATTTGTATAGCTACATACACGCGATTCAAATTCGACTTATACATGCAATAATTATTAGGGCATACATTTTATTTGAGTTTCTCATCGACCGGCCGACCCTTCTAATTTTAGACTGGATTCTAAACCAAACCGCTTCGTCATCATATAAAATGTTTATCTTATAATCAGACGCTGCCACAAATCTTAAGAACGCGAGAAATTGTAATAAAAATTACAATAAATGAGAATCAAGAGCATTAATAGGATAATTTTGTCTTTATTAAGTTTTTTTCCCGACCGAGCGAACAATGTTCAGAATTTGATGGCTAGGTGAAATACATAGAAATAAAATGATGCCCTTATGAATGTTCTGTAATCTGACGATTATATATCGCAAAATATCCCACGTAAATCTTATCCATGCATTATGCATTAAGCCATTATTCGTCATAATCCTTGACTGCTGATTGAAAAGAACTCCTATTTAATTGTGTGAACACGATAAGGGCAGCATACGTTTAATTTCCTTATCGACCGTATTCAGCGCCGCTTAATTGTATTCGTAATGAGTAAATTTAGTTTTACGCCGCAATATTCCAGCTTTATGGCGTCGGTCTGTAAATAATCGAGTCTAGACCAGATAACCCAGTGATCAACAGCATGAGCATCGATCTACGCAATTGGGATACGATGACATGTTGTCAAACAAGTCAGCGAGTCTGACCACCCGATCCCGTTAGTCGCATCTTACAAGCATGGGTTACTGAAGGCCAATTGTAACCCGAATCTTCACGGGCTGTATTCGTAGCAAACATAGTTGCATCCCTATGGTGTGTAGTGATCCGCTGTAGAGAGCCCACATGATTTGTCGTATATGTGACCGTGGTGTTGATTCAATAGCCACGTGCATGAGTATGCGCGTGAGTGCGTGAGTGAGTATGACTTAAAAACGCTTTTAGCAATATTCCAGCAATATCACGGCGGGGTACACCATAAATGGACTTGACACATTGTACCCACGTGGGGAATCGAACCCGGTCTTCGGCGTGACGAGCAAACGCTTTAACCACTAGGCTACCCACCGCCCGCGTTTGTGCGTGTGCGCACGCGCTCTCCAATCAGACACAGCATATGAATCTAAGTCCGTCAGTCTGCCCAGAAAATGGGTCGGTGGTTCGAATCAAAATATTTAAAAAAATGGTAATTGTTGTTTCCTTGCCTGGTTTCGAAAGATGACATCGACAAAACACGGAGCAGTTGATTTGGAATTTATGTAGTGTATCTGGACAAGGTATCCATGTATTTGTATCTCAGGGGGCTAGCACTATTACACAAGCATGTCTCAGCTTGAATGAAAATCTCTCCGACATACCGTATTTCACCTCACCTCATCTTAAAAGCTGAGCGAATTCCGATATGCTTGGTAACCCCGGCTTCATGCGGGTATAAACCAGGGTATATATCACCCGGGTGTCAGCCACCCCGGTCTGACGGGGGTATTCAACCAGCGCTCCAAGACAAGGTACATTTACTAGCAACTAGCTGTAGTCTCGTACTGATACATACGTACATGTATTGGAATGTATTCAGTCGCGCGTACAGACATACACTGTTCCTTCGCATTGATTCCACACTGAGGGATCTCGGTTACAGTATGTCGCGACAAATGCAGCTTCTGTTAGCTCGACCTCGAGGAATCTTTTAACATGACCGTTATAATTTTCGAAAAATTATATCTCGATAGATCTTTACGTTTGAATTATCCATGACGTCATTGCGTAATCTGCAGTTGACAAGTCCGTTTAATAGAAGACGTCATATAACTCGACATATAATTATATGGAACTATTCCAACTCGGTACCGCATAACTTCATTGATTGATTGATTGAGTTTAGTTTTAGGCCGCACTCAGCAATATTCCAGCTACATGGCGGCGATCTGTAAATAATCGAGTCTGGACCAGACAGTCCATGGATCAACAGCATGAGCATCTATCTATTGGGATACGATGACATGTGTCAACCAAATCAGCGAGCCTGACCACCCGATCCCGCTAGTCGCCTCTTATGACAAGCATGGATTACTGAAGATCAATTCTAACCCAGGTCTTCACGGGTTCATAGCTACATTGCCTTCTTTGCATTTAATTTCGATCTCTACGTATAGTCCAACTTGACATTTTCGTCAAACACCTCGATACCCCGTTAATGCTAACACTTTCGTGCCATTGTCAGGTAGCAAGTTCCATGACGACTCATAGAAGTGACCGAAATGATATTTCGTCACCAAATAAAAGTCACAAAACACGATACTGTCTCAAAAGATATTTCAAAAGACGACACAATTGAGGAATGATTACGAAGTTGCTTTTTACTTTTTGTTGATAATAGTGCAGGGATGTTTAATATGCAAAATACTTACAGTGTCCCTGCTATTGACAAAGATACTGGTTTCTGTCTATACTAATTAAGAGGCATTCTCGAAGTTGTAAGCAATAGAAATGACAAGTCTATACTGCAACCTCCAAATCAGAGGTTGCATTCACAGCAAGTCTAGTTGCAACATCGCGAGCCGAATAAATATATTTTTTTAATTCTTCATAAATATTTCACCTGTACATAAATATTTGAAGCAGAAGAAATTAATCAAGAGTCGATCCCTGGGTTGTATATTCACAGACGGTTTGACATCTGATGAACCAGAGAGGTGTAACTTGCAGTGATCCATGACATGATTGGCAGGAAGGCGACAGGTCGTGCTGACCACACAATAGGTGTCACCTGTTGACCGTTTATGACCTCATTAAGTTCATATCGTGTGACCTGTGACTACAAAGACATGGGTTCGAGCTCGGTTCCACGATGCGATCTTAGCTCTAATGTGATCGTACTTTAACATACACTTACGACAGCCGTAGCGCTACGATCGCGTTGTGAAACGGGCCCTGGGCTCCGTTCAACGATCCGATCTTAGCTCTAATGTGATCGTACTTTAACATAGACTTACGACAGTCGTAGCGCTACGATCGCGTTGTGAAACGGGCCCTGTGCTCCGTTCAGCGATCCGATCTTAGCTCTAATGTGATCGTACTTTAACATACACTTACGACAGTCGTAGCGCTACGATCGCGTTGTGAAACGGGCCCCTGTGCTCCGTTCAGCGATCCGATCCTAGCTCTAATGTGATCGTACTTTAACATAGACTTACGACAGTCGTAGCGCTACGATCGCGTTGTGAAACGGGCCCTGGGCTCCGTTCAGCGATCCGATCTTAGCTCTAATGTGATCGTACTTTAACATAGACTTACGACAGTCGTAGCGCTACGATCGCGTTGTGAAACGGGCCCCTGGGCTCCGTTCAGCGATCCGATCTTAGCTCTAATGTGATCGTACTTTAACATACACTTACAACAGTCGTAGCGCTACGATCGCGTTGTGAAACGGGCCCCTGGGCTCCGTTCAGCGATCCGATCTTAGCTCTAATGTGATCGTACTTTAACATAGACTTACGACAGTCGTAGCGCTACGATCGCGTTGTGAAACGGGCCCCTGGGCTCCGTTCAGCGATCCGATCCTAGCTCTAATGTGATCGTACTTTAATATAGACTTACGACAGTCGTAGCGCTACGATCGCGTTGTGAAACGGGCCCCTGGGCTCCGTTCAGCGATCCGATCTTAGCTCCAATGTGATCGTACTTTAACATACACTTACAACAGTCGTAGCGCTACGATCGCGTTGTGAAACGGGCCCCTGGCTCCGTTCAGCGATCCGATCTTAGCTCTAATGTGATCGTACTTTAACATACACTTACGACAGTCGTAGCGCTACGATCGCGTTGTGAAACGGGCCCCTGGGCTCCGTTCAGCGATCCGATCTTAGCTCCAATGTGATCGTACTTTAACATAGACTTACGACAGTCGTAGCGCTACGATCGCGTTGTGAAACCTATCACCTATCACCTGAAGCCAGGAATTTCAATGTGATGGCTAGCTTCAAGGATAGAGGTAGCGCCTTCATCATATATGTATCCTGCTTCTGTATTATTGGTCCCACTCTCTGCACCAACTCATCTAACATGGCAGGCTCCACGCTAAGGTAGTTGAAGAATGGCTGCGTGTCCTAAACTCTGAGCTCCACCATCAGTCATGTGTAATGTCCATACAGCCTCCTCCTTTCCTCTGTCAGCCATGGTCTGGTCTGGAATCTCCTGGGTCTTCTCCTGTTTCCTATCCTGGTCTCAGCATTAAGACAACGCAACTCAGATTCTCTAAAACATATATTAGGACTCAGTGTGCGAAATGGCCATTGGCCCACTGGTCCGTGGCTAGTAAAAATCCAAAATCAGGCCAGTAAATCTCCTCAGTCACTGGCCTGACTGGTTAGTGAATTTTCATGGGGTCATTTTGTAAGTATATCACTCTCCGACTTGTTAAGTTACAATACACATTTATATCATGCAAGATTATGATCCGATAAAATATTTTCATCATATTGGCAGCATGATGATGAAACCCGTGTCATGCAGATAATATTTTATTTTCAGGCATGGCTAGCCCGACTGGCTAGCAAAATTTTGAAACTATTTTACACACCGAATTAGGACATCGGCCTATAGCAGTGTTCCAGGCATAGTACAGCAACCTGTAAATAACGGAATCTGGACATACAGTTCAGTGACTGATATGATGAGCAACCATCCACACGTGAATCGGACAGGTCACGCTGTCCGACTACACGATCCATCTGTTGACTTAGGGGGACGATGGGGGCAGCCTAGTGGCTAAATCGTTCGCTCGTCACGCCATAGACCGGGGTTCGATTCCCCACATGGGTACAATGTGTGGAGACCATTTCTGGTGTCCCCCGCCGTGATATTGCTGTTATTGCTAAAAGTGGCGTAAAATCACACTCACTCACTTCTTAGGACGAGCAACGATAGGAATCAGTTTTCACTTCCACAATTATGCTGACGCACTGGCATGAAACTAAACGGGGCGTTCATCTAATCGACCTTAGCCAAGATTCATGTGGTAAACACTTCGTTTGTCAATGCCTTTCATTTCCAAAACGATGACTGACTTTCAAAGCTGTTATTGACGCGCTAGGCCATTTGGTCCCTGTCCGAACACATTAAGGAAATAATCACCGTGTTTATACATACAGAAACCTCTCGCTAAAGCACTCGGACCTAAATCAAATTATGAAACATCTACCACATTACGTTTATGTCCATTAGAATATGAGTACAAGTGTACTTTAAAGAGGATGTCCTCGTGGAACACGTACATACACGTGCGCAAGCAGTAGTGGTGGTCCGATTAATTGAACTAATCGAAGATTGGTCGTAGTGACTAAACGACCAAGCAATCGATCATAATTTCTGATAATCGAACACAAACAATTCTGGAACACTTGTTTCCATTAACAATATTTTTCACATGGTTGGTTTTGTCTGTTACATTTCGTAAGCACTACAAGCTCGTTTCAAGTCATGATTGAATTTATCTTTAAGACACCAAGAAATTTATGTTCCTAACATACTTGTCATCCTTTAAAGATGTGAAAATGTGCAAAAAAACAACCAAAAGAACTACATTTCTTTCCCTTATTTTTATGTGCATTACAAATTGCATAAATGACGCTAACCAATTATTTTCGATGATTGATCGGTAGTAATGAACCAATCATCAATTATGAGAGTTTAACCAATTCCCAACACTAGTAAGCAGGTCCGCTGTCTTGGAGCTCTACTACAAAAGGGTCACAATGCAACATTTCTACTAAAGTTCAAGGTTAAAATATTCATGGTGCTGACTCAAATGTGGGTACAAAATTAATAAATTTTAAAACAGTGGACAATAATCATTCAAATTGTGGAGAGCAAAATGTCTTATAATTTCATCGACTATTGTATATTTCCACTGTGAACGACACAAGCCATTTCTAGGAAGAGAAGTTATTTCTTTGAAAACATTACGACAATTAGTCAAATGTGGCGTCGTCGTATTAAGTAACTTTTGGCATTTGGCATTCTTGTGATATCCATATGATTTCAGTTTTTGCTTGATATGTTTTATTTTACTTATGATTTGGGGAAGCCTTTTAAGCGTTGACGACTGACCCGGGTTTGATTTTACTTCATGATTTACTGATAAGAAAATCAGCTGTCACAAATTACTGCACAAAAGCTGTAAAAATTGACACAAATAATATTAAAATAAAATTAAGAAAGCGAAACACGTTTAGCTTTTACGTAAGTATGTCCTTCATTTTCTGGCGACACCAGGTAGTAACCAAAACAACCACGTGCACCCGCTGTCCCTTGTGCGGAATTAGCATAAAAAAAGATATGAAGTCTTGAAAAATATATCAGTTGACAGAGAGCTGCATACAACGGCAGGAATTCTGCGTCAAGGTTAAACAATTTTGGTAGTGGCTACTGCTTTTACTGACGGAGTTTCCAAATTGTATTTCTTTACAAACCACATTTTTATGCAAGCATATTTTAAATCTTGTGTTAGCCATGTGTTAATTTGTAAACTAATTTGACGGTTTGGGCTAACACTTGGAATTAAGCATGCACTTCATATCTACATTTAAACCGAAACTTGAACATTAGTTATATCAAATGTATTGGTTAGACATGTAAAAGTGTCTATTTCGGTCTCATGTGGTCATATGTCAAGGGGTGATGTGGCTTAGTCACGCCCAAAACCAGTGGTTCGAATCCCAACATGGGTAAATGTTTGGAGGGTATTTTGTGTGTTCTCATACTGCTGTAATTCTTATTTTGATATTGTATTTTAATAATTGATATTGTAACGACAGACAGATCAGACGGTTTGAGAGAGGAATGCGGGTATGAAGTGTGTTTCCAGTGCTATTCCAGAATAGACGCATGCTCTGTGGAATATACATAGGGAAACACTGCTTTAAAGTTATTGTGATAATAATAATCACCATCACAATCACCCGAACCATAAAGACCAAAAAATGATGGTCATCATCATCATCATCATCATCATCAAAATCATCTTCGTCGTCGTCGTCATCGTCACTATTAGATAATCATCGTCGTCGTCATCATTATCGTCGTCGTCGTCGTCATCGTCACTATTAGATCATCATCGTCGTCGTCATCATTATCATCGTCGTCGTCACTATTAGATCATCGTCGTCGTCATCGTCACTATTAGATCATCGTCGTCGTCGTCATCATTATCGTCATCGTCACTATTAGATCATCATCGTCATCATAATCACTCTTAGATCATCATCATCACTATTACATGCAGAGATATCTTAGGCAGCCGCTGATGGGGATGAAATTACAGGGATGATGGTGATTATTATTATTATTCCTGTATTATTATTATTCCCCACAATCTGAAAATCAGAATCACAAATGTCGGACCACAGACTTCGTTCGCTGATTTCAGTTTTACCGATCAATCGCGGTCCACACATGCCGAGTTGGATAATTCATGTTCGTTCATCCATTCATATCGCTGTCAGTATTATGCAAATTGTCGCAACAACCTCCGTGACACTGACGTGTGTTTGTAGTGAGTGGTATGATATATTGCCTTGGTTACGTCATCCAGATGAAACGTGTATTCGGTAGAGGTCGCTCAGACTCGCTCTGCATCGACCTGCTGGTGACCTCGTTTTTGCTGTTGTAACGTGAGTCACCGCAGCTTAACTCCGCGGTTTTATACCGGTAAGGCTGTAAGATCGACTTGACAAACAGCTTCACAAGATACACGATTTGTTGAAAACAGACTGGCGGGTAATGTTATGGAAGATAAATCAGCTTCTTCTTAAATTTCTGATGATGTGTGTCTATCAGATATGTATGTCCTTATCATCATCCGCAGCAATGATCACAAGTACAATCCTCCTCCTCCTCCTCCTCATCATCATCTTCTTCTTCTTCGTCGCCGTCATCATCATCATCATCATCACCCAGGAGCGGTGGGGTAGCCTAGTGGTTAAAGCGTTGGCTCGTCACGCCGAAGACCCGGCTTCGAATCCCCACATGGGTACATTGTGTGAAGCCCATTTCTGGTGTCCCCCGCCGTGATGTTGCAGGAATAATGCTAAAAGCGGCGTAAAAGCATACTCACTCCTGGTCCACATTGTCTAGACAGTCACATACGGGGTAACACATAACAGTGACTGGGGCGCCGAGATACGCCTCCAGCATTGCAGAGGATTACTTATATCAATATTTACTTCCACCTCGTTAGCGAGTGCAGCTGTTTCCCCGCTTACGAGATTTACGAGGTCCGACTTCCCCCTCCGCTCACACCCTCAATTAGGTCTCAATCACTGGATTGTCTGGTCCAGACTCGATCATTTACAGATCATCAGACAGCTGGAATATATATATTGCTGAGTGCGGCGTGAAAACAAACAAACATACCACGTCACCGTTCCAAGTACGCATAATGTTTCATAAAGGTTCTAAACGGAATTGACGTCGATAATTAGATGTTTGGCAAATTAAGAATAGTGGTGGTTTGGTTAGGGTCGCAGGCAGTAATACGCTCGGATTAATACTGCTCCCCACCATGATGGATTTGTGCATATGACGTTTACCGTGCGTTCCATAAAATAGTCTTTGTGTTGTCGATGATACCAATATCCATTGACATATCCATTAGGAAGCTCAAGTTTTGAATGAAACCATCCATCTTATTAGAACTAGGTCATCTGTAATGAGTGCATGTTAGACACCCATGCCTCAGGGTATCTCGTCGCGACTCTCTGGAAGCCCATATCTACCATGGTAAAACAAACCATAAGTTATGTTTCATTTTGTTGCTAAGCTTCCGCGTTCTCTTCGTTGCTGTGTATTTTTCTCTCGTCACGAGGGCGGTGGGGTAGCCTAGTGGTTAAAGCGTTGGCTCGTCACGCCGAAGACCTGGATTCGATTCCCCAAAGTGGGTATAATGTGTGAAGCCAGTTTTGGTGTGCCCTGCCGTGATACTGCTGCAATATTGCCAAACGCAGCGTTAAACCATATTCAGTCACTCATGACACGATGTGGTTGAAATATTGCCGATGTGACGATAAAGATAAATTCACTCACTCACTCACTCGTTAATGTGAGTGAGTACGTTTTTACTCCGCTTTTAGCAACATTCACGGCAGGGGACACCAGCTACACACAATTAAACCGTGGGAGGGACCGAACCCGGGAATCAAACACTTTGACCATTTTAAACGCATTTAAAACGCAAATTAATGCAAGTTTAAAGTACCCAGAGTACTTTCCTGTGAATAACGACCCGTGAAGATCCGGGTTAGAATTGGGCTTCAGTAACCCATGTTGTCGCAAGGGGCGACTAACGGGATCGGGTGGTCAGGCTCGCTGACTTGGTTGACACATCGTATCCCAATTGCATAGATCAATGCTCATGCTGTTGATCACTGGATTGTCTGGTACAGACTCGATTATTTACAGACCGCCGCCATACAGCTGGAATATTGCTGAGTGCGGCGTTAAACAAGAAACCAACCAACCCAAACGTTTATTGCGCCCATTATCAAATGAAATCCTCGCGTTCCGGCCTCATCCTCACCCACATTGCCGTCACCATCAGCATCAATCAACGTCACTGATACAGCCCTACGACTCTTTGTTGGGGCAGGGAGTGTGCTGGGGTAAGTGATGGAGCTCGACCTGATTAATGTCTGTGTGAGCAGCCTTGTTCTCGGGTTAAACAGGAGTTGTTCCTATACAGCGTTACATCGAAGGGGCGGTGGGGTAGCCTAATGGTCAAAGCGTTCGCTCGTCACGCTGAAGACCGTTCGATTCCCCACATGAGTACAATATGGGAAGCTCATTTCTGGTGTCCCTCGTCGTGATATTGCTGGAATATTGCTAAAAGCGGCGTAAAAACATACTCACTCATCACCATTATCATCACCACCATCATCATAATCACCGTCTTCATCATCAATATTCCTGTAATGTTATACGACCATCACCATTCACGTAATTTAGAATAACAATGATAATATCGACATTGCATAGATGGTCACTCACGTCAGGGTTTGTTAGTTTGATGTTGAACATAATCCACTGTATGACGGGTTCTTGTGTAAACAGTGTCAAACAATGTTTGACATCATGAACATCACGAGTAAGTTTACTTTTACGCCGCACTCAGCAATATTCCAGCTATATGGCGGCCGTCTGTAAATAATCGAGCCTGGACCAGACAATCCAGTGATCAACAGCATGAGCATCGATCTACGCAACTGGGACACGATGACATGTGTCAACCAAGACCGCGAGCCTGACAACCTGATCCAGTTAGTCCCTTTTTACAACAAGCATGGTTGACTGAAGACCGGTCCTGCGAAAGTCGGGTTAGACTGGTGTTCAGCAAACCATACTTGTTGGAAAAGGCGAAATACATCTAGCTGGGTAGACTGATAGATAGATTGATAGAGAGTTTCAATATGTCAGACGAGGAAACACGAATTCGAACACACATGATCATATTTTCACTCCCTTCGAATAGTTCCTTTCTCACCACAATGTACTCGCTCTAAACATGACAGATGCATTGCCTTGAAAAAGCATAATTAAAAACAAATAACCGAAAACAACAAACCATAAAAACACAAAACAACAACAAAACAACGGCGTCCGTGACGTTGTTTTCATGATTCACGCTACAATGACGTGTGACCAGCTGCGTTTAAACCCGAAAAGACGCAGATGGTTGCCAACACTATTTCTCGTGAGAGTGGGAGAGAATACATATGCTATATTCACTAAAGCGGAATCTGCTTGCATATTGCAATATTTATTGATAAATGTATACCGCCTATATACGCGAACAGGACAAAAGAGCCTGTTATTGACCTTATTCTATTTCGCTGACACAGAATTTTGTTAACATCACGCAAAATCGCCATATGGTGGCTTCCATTTTTCATTCCTATTCCGTTTGATTGGATTCCACAAATTATCTATCATTCCTGTTGATAATAGTGAGATAGAAACGAAACAATATCACATTCCAGTGTAAAAGTATATGCGAGTGAGTGAGTGAGTGAGTGAGTAAATGTCGGTCAGACAGCCAGCTGACAGTTTATGTTATTTAACATCTCAGTCAATATTTGTTTCTGAAGGTGAAGGTCCGGGCTAGAATGTACCTTCAGTAACCCATGCTTGTCGTAAGAGGCGACTAACGGGATCGGGTGGTCAGGCTCGCTGGCTTGGTTGACACATGTCATCGGTTCCCAATTGCGCAGATCGATGCTCATGCTGTTGATCACTGGATTGTCTGGTCCAGGCTCGATTATTTACAGACCGCTGCCATATAGCTGGAATATTGCTGAGTGCGGCATAAATCTAAACTCACTCACTCACTCTGGTCAATCTTTTCATGGTCGAGTTTGGACCTATTACACCCGTGGTGGAGCTCATAATACCGGCCCACGCTATCCAGTTACCATAACAACCAATGAAATCTGGAAAACCAGTCTGTCTCGACGTAATAATCTTCCCCACAATGCCGCGGCAGTTTTCGGGTGGTTGATCTCGTTTTAGGAACTTTAGTGAAACAAATCATAGATGGGGTGAGTTGGGTTTAACATAGGATACAGATGGGTTGAACCCGGAATTCTCCATCCTCGGATTCCGGTATCGCCAAGAGAGGCAACTTTTAGATACAAACAGTTTGAACTTCGTCTGATTGACCAAGTAAACATATGTTTCCTAGCGGTTTGTATGAACTCGGGGCTAAATCGTGCTCAGTTAAATCCGTTGCGGTTTGGTATTTAGCTCTTGTTCTAAGCTTTCCAGGGACGGCGGGGTAGCCTAGTGGTTAAAGCGTCCGCTCGTCACGCCGAAGACCCGGGTTCAATTCCTCACATAGGTACGTGTGAAGCCCATTTCTGGTGTCTCCCGCCGTGATATTGCTAGAATATTGCTAAAGGCGGCGTAATAAACAACGACCTTTATTACACTTTATCTAGCCTCCTGTTACACTTTATCTAGGCCCCGGTTGCACTGTATCTACCTCCAGTTACGCTTTATCTAGACCCCTGTTACACTTTACCTCGCCTCCTCTTACACAATATCTAGCCTCATTTTACAGTTTATCCAGCCTATTCCATTTTACAGCTTATTCCATTCCTTTCATCCAGCCTCTTACAGTTTACATAGCCTTTTCTCACACTTTGTCTAGCCTCATTTTACACTTTTATCTAGCCTCCTCTTGTACCTTTACTAACCTTCATACACTTTATCTAACCCCACTTAGACTTCATCTGCCTCTTCTTACACTATGTCTAGCATCTTACGCTTTTATCTAGCCCCCTTTGCACTTTATCTAGCCTCCTCTTACACTTTATCTATCCTTCATACACTTTATCGAACCCCAGTTTAGACTTCATCTAGCCTCTTCTTACACTATGTCTAGCGTCTTACGCTTTTATCTAGCCCCCTTTGCACTTCATCTAGCCTCGTCGTACACTATGTCTAGCGTCTTACGCTTTTATCTAGTCCCTCCCCCCTTTGCACTTCATCTAGCCACTATGTCTAGCCTACTACACTTTTTGAATAGTCTCCTCACACATTATCTAGCCCTCTTAACCATATTGGGAAGCAAACCCGAACACCGTACCATCTGCGATACTTCCTTGTCCTTGTCCTCACATATACGGCAAAACACACACCTGAAACAGGTGGTTGATCAATATATCATATATGTCATATCATCGCTTCACCTGTGCTGGCTAATTACACATGTACATAGCCTTAGGTCCCATCCATATCATATCCCTGAGCTGTGGACTGAATGAATTAATCGTTATATTTCCTGGTGTAGGATTTGCTGTATATCTTATTAGCCCTAGTCCAGGACATTGCGATTATAAGTTATCGCCGAATGGCTTCCGTTACTGTTCGACATGTCCCGGAAAAACGTCTTCTCGAATATTCTCATAAAACCGGTAATGCTGATATATTTTGAAAATCTCTTTTCGAGCTTACGTCAATGAGACTGAGGACAGAAATCTGGGTCTATATTGTGGAAGGGATAAAGCCGATTTTGACGGTCTTACTGCACATCCAAAAACAATAGTGGTGTCTTTCATAGCCTAAACTATATTTTCCAGAGGAACGCATCTTCACGCCATACACGTATTCTAAGCACTGGTGTCACCGTCTCAGTGGCCTTGTTGATATGGCGTGTTACCGGGGAGGGGAAACTCGGTGTTCGATCGCCTGGCCGCGTCACACCAATAGGCGTTAAAAGATGGAACTTGTTGCCCTGCCTGGTGCCTGGCTTTATATTGGGACAAAACAACGACTTGTCGGATAAGAGTAGTCTTAGTGTGGTATCCGTGTTGGAAAAGGCGTGGTATCTCAGAGTGGGATATCATTAGTTGGGACATTTGCAAGCCAACACGCACACACACGCGCACGCAATCACGCACGTGTGCATTCACAAGCTTTGAGAGAGCAATAATCTTTAACGCAACTGTAAAACCCACTTTACGCTGAATTCATTGGACCCATGAAGATCCGGGTTGGAATGGATCTTCAGTAACCCATGCTTGTCGTAAGAGGCGACTAACGGGATCGGGTGGTCAGGCTCGCTGACTTGGTTGACACATGTCATCGTATTGTTTAGTGCGGCGTAAAACTAAACTCACTCACTCACTCACGGAATTCATTGGGTTCCATAGCCTCGTTTCCATGATGCTAAAAATTGCAGCCCAATCAGTTCTGAGATACATTCTGTGCTAATTGGTTATAAGTCGTCCCAATGTTATCATTTACGTTGGCCCAATCTTTGTTGCCAACGTTGGACCAACGTCATTTTTTGACCGTGGGGCACAACGTTGGCCCAACATGTAAGGCCAGGGAATAGAATAATGACAGAAAACGCTGAATGTGTTGGGATATAGAAAATTAAATATGGTATACAATGAGGATATCATTTAACTATATAACTAGGTGTGTCTCTACCGTGTGTCGGGATGATGAATATGGAAATGTAACAGATGCGCAGCTGGCACTGATGCAGAATAACACTGAACAATAACTTTACACCACGGACAACCCACCATTCATTGTCTATAAAATGTTTCTCTAACCGCGTTGTACTGAAATTTCGGGGCGTGGGGTAGCCCAGAGGCTGAAACCGTCCTGGGTTCGATTCCCCAATGGCTAAATCCATTCTGCTGCCTTTGTCGACACATTGTTGTGATATTGCGATTTTAATAGCAGCGTACTTGCTCGCTGAAACCAAGTACGAAATCCTTTATGTCGGTTATTTTGTACGGGCTCGTCAACTCGAGATCGGTTTTGCTTGTATACCTTAAAGCCCATTAACCAGTACGCAATAAACTGTATTATCCCCCGCCGCGTGTTTAGCGCGAAGTCGGGGATATAGTATTAGGCTCCGTCCGTCCGTCCGTCCGTATCTCCGTCCGTCCGTCCGTACGAATTGGAATATCTTAAGAACCGTTCTCTAGATTCTTTTCATATTTGGTACCTAGGTTCATCACACTATAAGAAAGGCCCAAGTCAGGTTTGGTGACCTTGACCTTCATCTCAAGGTCACAAGGGGACTTTAACGTTTTACCTGCATGTTAAGCTATCTCAAGAACCGTTCACTGGATTTTCTTCATATTCAATACCAAGCTTTGTCTATAGGGAAGGCGCAGGGCCCAGTCGATTTGGGTGACCTTCACATAATTTTCAAGGTCATGGCGACACTTTGAAGATTTCAGCATGTTTACCTGCATGTTAAGCTATCTCAAGAACCCTTTTCTTGGATTTTCGTCATATTCAACCCCAAGCTTTATCGAGGGAAGGCGCAGGGCCCAGTCGATTTGGGTGACCTTCACTTAATTTCCAAGGTCACAGAGACACTTTGAAGATTTCAGCATGTTAAATTGCATGTTAAGATAGTCATCAATATATCGCAAAGGATATTCACTGGATTTTCTTCATATTTGACAGCTAGCTTCATCTAGGGAAGGCCCAGGGCCGAGTCAATTGTGGTGACCTTAACATAATTTTTAGGGTCACGACGACACTTTGAAGATTTCAGCATGTTAACCTGAATTGTCAGTAAGATATTTTAATAACGGTTCACTGGATTTTCTTCATAAACTTTCAAGACCTCCCTTGAATGTTTTTCAATAAGCATTTTCTTTAGTACTAGTTTTGCATATTTCATACACTATGACATTCATGTCAAGGTCAAAGTCAGTCTTGAAAATATGTGTGTGTTTGAACAACTAAAGAGCAAGATATCAAGAGAGGTTGACTGGTCATGTTTTTGTTGACATTTAACTTCATCTTAAACTTTCATTACTTTATAAGTTTGATTTGATAATTTGCGGCGGGGATTATGTCACCTTAGTGACAATGCTTGTTTATTTGCGTTTTACCTGTCGTGTACTAATAAAACAATGTTGTGATAGCCCAGTGGCTAAATCATCGCTGGTCATGGCGAAGTCCCGGGTTCGATCCTTCAATGATACAGTGTGTAAAGCCCATTATATGTACCTCATACTAAACTGTAAGGCAAAATTAAACACACATACCCTGCTTGATGGTGGATACCCTGCTTGATGGTGGATACCCTGCTTGAGTGAGTGAGTTAATATTTAACGTCACATCGGCAATATGGTCACCCTGCATATCGATGACTTGATGGTGGATATTGATTGGAAACATGATGGCAATACCCTGTTTGATGGCGATGCTTACTGGTGTTTGATTGAAACATTGGCAATGGTTGTTTGATGGCGATGTACTTGTTTGAATAGCTTGCTGCGTTTCGAACTTGAATATTGCGGTGTTACGTAGACTTTCAGCTTTGTATTCCTTGATTAACTATTGTCAGTATGGTAGTGTCTGTATAAATACTCCCATTGCTCATTCACCCTTCCCGCTCATTCTCGACCTTTTGCTTTCTCTCACTCTGTTTCTTTCACTGCCTCGCTCTTTCTCTTTTCCCTCTTCTCCCATTCTCTTCCTGTGTCTCTCTTCATCTCTTCCCTCTTCTCTCATTCCCTTCCTGTATCTCTCTTCATCTCTTTCCCTCTTCCCCATTCTCTAACTTGGTCTTTCTTCATTTCATTTCCCTCTTCTCTCATTCTTACTGTATCTCTCTTTATCTCTTTTCCCCTCTTCTCCATTCTCTGACTGGTTCTCTCTTCATCACTCGTCCCTCTTCTCTCATTCTCTTGCTGTGTCTCTCTTCATTTCTTTCCCCTCTTCTCTCAATGTTTACTGTATCTCTCTTCATCTCTCTTTCCTCTTCTTTCTTGGGGCTGTGGGGTAGCCTAATGGTTAAAGCGTCCGCTCGACACGCTGAAGACCGGGTTCGATTCCCCACATGGGAGCAAAGTGTGAAGCCCGTTTCTGGTGTCCCCCGCCGTGATATTGCTAGAATATTGCTAAAGGCGGCGTAAAACTATACTCACTCAGTCACTCCCTCTTCTCTCATTCTCTTACTGTACCTCTGTTCATCTCTTTTCCCTCATTTTCTTCCTGTATCTCTCTTCATTTCCTTTTCCCTCTTCTTTCGTTCTCTTACTGTATCTCTCTTGATCTCTTTTTCCTTCTCTCATTCTCTTACTGCATCTCTCTTTTCCCCTCTTCTTTCATTCTCTTACTGTATCTCTCTTGATCTCTTTTTCCTTCTCTCATTCTCGTACTGCATCTCTCTTTTCCCCTCTTCTTTCATTCTCTTACTGTCTCTCTCTTCATCTCTGGGAATCCAACTTCCTCTCTGTCTCTGTTATTCACTCTTTCTTCCCTTGCTCTAGCTTTACTAACCGTTTCCCTCTTTTTCAGTCTCTTTCTCTCATTTCTCTGACTAATTCATGGCGACGACGTTGGTATCTTTACTACGGAAGTTAATATAAAATACCTTCATCATTAAATTTATGAATTCTTCTTTCACATAATGTCATGCAAATGTCATAACGCCACGTCATAAACTGCCGTAACGCCATCAATCTCGAGTCTAATGCTGCAGAAAAGAACGGTGACGATTAATTACAATATTAAGCCTCTATCAAGCTTCTGTCACGAGAAAACAGACTTGATCTATCCTTCATAGTATTTTTTAAATTCTCGGCTCAATTATATGATCAGCAAATTTTCGGTTTCATAATTACGTCTCGCTCACGGCTAAGACAGATTGTGCTGATGTAACACGGCGTGGAGTCATCCCACGGAAGACATGTTGACCTTGCCAGCGTCTTCACGGCGTGAACGTCTTTGGTAGTGTGGACAAGGTGTCCGACCTTAGATAAGACCGTCCGTGTTTGGAGTCCCATCACAGGACACAGAAGTTGTTGACCGCAAAGATAAAATGATGTTAATAATAATAATGTCTCGCTGAGATATGTATGTTGTTGTAAGTGAGTGTGTGGGTATGTTTATACGTTGTTATATAATTTCTACGAATATCACGTGCACGGCGGGGCAGACAAGAGCCTAAAGACACTGTACCAATGACTCTCTTCATCTCTTGTCCCTCTTTTTTCATTCTCTTTCTGCATCTCTTTTCCCTCTTTTCGCACTCTTACTGTATCTCTCTTCATCTCGTTTCCCTCTTTTTCTCATTTTCTTACTGCATATCTTTTCCCTCTTTCTCATTCTCTTACTGTATCTCTCTGCATCTCTTTTCCCCTCTTTTTAAATTCTCCTGACACTATACCAATGACGGGAATCGAACCCGAGTATTCGGCGTGACGAGCGAACGCCACTAGGCTCTCTGGCCTCTCCGTGAAAACATACAGTAAACTAGTTATGTCGAACGCAAAATGAACCTCTAATTCCAGTTCGTTATAACCGTATGTCGTTATACGCAACATGTCACACTGACTGAGTTTGGCTTTACGCCGCTTTAGCAATATTCCAGCAGCATCACGGCGGGGGACACCAGAAATGGGCTTCACACGTTGTACCCATGTGGGGATTCGAACCCGGGTCTTTGGCGTGACGAGCAAACGCTTACGCAATATGTGGTTAAATTCGTTATATTTGTCTGTTCGTTTTAAGACTGTTCGTTTAAAAGGTAGTTTACATTTGTGTCACTTTATCTCACATTTATTTCAGCATCGAAAATTGCTCATCCTTTACATCCTCATTATACCACCTTCACTATAACACCATCAATCGTACATGATATATGACTCGGCTTAATTTCCCGTTATTCGTTGACCTAATTACCAAGCCACGACCACAAACTCTATCGACTAAGAGCACACGGTTATTAAGTTGGATATATGTCAGTAACCGCACATAGGTTATTTTTTGCATTACTTGCAAATCCAATAACCTGACACATAGTAATCCAAAGGAACATATACCGAACGAAATTAGTTGGGGATCATGTCTGTTCCTATTTGTGTTGTGAGGATTGAGCATGCCCATGACGACAAGCACTTGATTGTGTGATCCAGTTATTGATTTCGTCCTATAGCTCGTCAATAAACAACAAATAAAGAATGAAAAAAGAAACCTGACCATACATTTATGTTTTCTAATCTAAAAAAACCGACAGTAGGAGCCTGCGGTCTTGCTTAAAATGACAAATATGACCAAATAATAAGTGGGCGATTTCGTGGCATTTGATTGGCTAATGAAGCCGTCAGGTGTCGCTGATGTCTGTAGAAGTGTTTTGTGGTTAGTGAGTGAGTTTAGTTTTAGTTTGCAATATTCCAGCAACATCACGACACCAGAAATGGGCTTCACACATTGTACTCATGTGAGGAATCGAACCCGTGTCTTCGGCGTGACTTCGGAGTGACAAGCGAACGCTTTAGCCACTAGGCTACCCTACCTCCCCTGTGTTTTGGGCTAGCACTATAAAACCAGCTAGTACAAAGCAGCCGATACACATCACGCATGCACGTCGTCATACCCAATTTCACCTCACCTCACCCTGTGTTTTGTGGTTCTGTTTAGATAAATATGCTGTGAAAACATTGTGGTTGACTCATGTATGTATAAGATCTGACTTAAATAAGTTAAAAGTTGTATTTTTCTGTTAAGGATTTATAGAAAAAGGAGATGGGTAAACAGTACAAATAAGTGGTGATAACCTACTTTGGTTTATTGTATATTCGACATTACACGGACAAATGAATTGGGGAAACTAAGTCATTACAGAACACAACAGTGTCAATATTAAACATTATAATAATTAATTATTGATAGTTATAAATACATACAGACTATTAGTGTGAGAATACTGTATAGCAGTCCTCTCGTGATTGGTTGTTGAAACAACAAATCTAAAATACAAGACGTGTTTGAGTTTTGACCTATTTTAAAATTGTAAAAAGTCCAATCAACTTCACTGTGGCCCGGGGTAAGTGGGGTAGCCTAGAGGTTAAAGCATTCGCCCGTCACGCCGAAGATCCGGGTTCGATTCCCCACAAGGGCACAATGTGTGAAGCCCACTTCTGGTCTCCCCCTGCGTGATATTGCCGGAATATTGCTAAAAGCGGCGTTAAACTACACTCACTCCCTGAGGTTCTCTTTCGATTCTCATGATGGGTGTATCGAGTGTATCGAGAGTACATCAGGTGCTTCACGAGTTATACTGTACTACAAAGCAAACGAAACCACCAGAGTATAATCAGTCGCGGAAACGGCCCGTGAAGGTCCGGGTTAGAATGTTGATTTTCAGTAACCCATACTTGTAAGAGGCGACTAACGGGATCGTATGGTCAGGCTCGCTGACTTGGTTGACACATGTCATCGGTTCCAAATTGCGTTGATCGATGCTCATGCTGTTGATCACTGGAATATCTGGTCCAGACTCGATTATTTACAGACCTCCGCCATATAGCTGGAATATTGCTGAGTGCGGCGTAATACTAAACTCACTCACTCACTCACTCGCGGAAACGGATTCCTCTGGGCATTAATTGCAAAAAAACCGTGCGAAAATGTCATGGATGGACCACTGAAAATCCAAATCAGTCACCACCTTAAGGTAAGGTGAGATGAAATGGGGTTTAGCGTCGTACTTGAAAATATTTCGCTCATATGACGACGTGCATGCGTGTGTATGTGTGGCTGCTTGTACTAGCCCAGACTTAAGCTGGTTTAATAGTGCTAGCTCACTGAGATACCATGCTGCAGTTAAGCATGAATAGCCCACTCAGACACATTATACTGACTCCGAGCCGACAAGTCCTTGTTGTACCTATTAATGCCGAGCGCCAGGCAGGGACCAACAACTCCCGTATATTAACATCTTTTGGTATGACGCGGCAGGGGATCGAACCCGCAACCTTCCGCTCTCTGGGCGGTCGCTGTAACCACTATACCAGTGTGAAAACAAATGTGACACATGCCTTCAGTCTACACTGATGCGAGCCAATACTGGGACATACACAGCAGCGTGGGCCAGATGGAACATCGGCAACATCTGCTCGCTTGCTGTACGCCATCGATCGCCTGATCATTGCGAATAGGTGTAAATGTGATGGGGGTTCAAAGGGTGCGTTCGTGATACGGGGATTTAGATATTGACATAAGCAATGACAACGCACGTGCAAAGGTTGCGATTTAGATGATATTGCATGAGATTTGGTTCTACTTTTAACTTACGTACGTGTTGGCACTGGTTCTGATCTTGTCTGACGTACGTGATCTCACTGGTTCTGATTTTGTCTGACGTACGTGATCTCACTGGTTCTGATGTTACCTGACGTACGTGATGGCACTGGTTCTGATGTTACCTGACGTACGTGATAGCACTGGTTCTGATGTTACCTGACGTACGTGATGGCACTGGTTCTGATGTTACCTGACTTACGTGATGGCACTGGTTCTGATGTTACCTGACGTACGTGATCTCACTGGTTCTGATTTTGTCTGACGTACGTTATGACACTGGTTCTGATTTTGTCTGACGTACGTGATCTCACTGGTTCTGATTTTGTCTGACGTACGTGATCTCACTGGTTCTGATGTTACCTGACGTACGTGATGGCACTGGTTCTGATGTTACCTGACGTACGTGATCTCACTGGTTCTGATGTTACCTGACGTACGTGATCTCACTGGTTCTGATGTTACCTGACGTACGTGATCTCACTGGTTCTGATGTTAACTGACGTACGTGATGGCACTGGTTCTGATTTTAAGTGACGTACATGATCTCAATAGTTCTGATTTTATCTGACGTACGCGATGGCACTGGTTCTGATTTTAACTGACGTACGTGGTGGCACTGGTTCTGATTTTAACTTTTTCTGCCATTCCAGCCATATGGCGGCGGTCTGTAAATAATCGAGTCATGACCAGACACTCCGGTGATCAACAGCATGAACATCGATTTACACAATTGGGATACGATGATATGTGGCAACCGTGTCAGCGGGCCTGTCCACCCGTTAGTCGCCTCTTCCGACAATCATTGGTTGCTGAAGATCAATTCTAACCCGGATCTTCAAGAGGTCGGCTCGGATTTGAGAACAATTTCATCGGTAACCATCACCATCTTATTTATCGCCATTGTCTCCCTAACATGGCTGATGGAGGTCATCGTATCACAGTGACATAGATCGATGCTCATGGTGTCAGTCACTGGCTTGCCTGGTCCGGACTCGATCTTTTACAGACGGCATTCATACAGCTGGACTGTTGCTGAAGCCGGAGTAAACCCATGCTTAGCGTAAGAGGCGACTTACGAGATCACGTGGTCGGGCTCACTGACTTGGTTGACACATCCCAATTGCATAGATCGATGCTCATGCTGTTGATCACTGGATTGTCTGGTTCAGACTCGATTATTTACAAACCACAGCCATATGGTTGGAATATTGCTGTGTGCGGCGTAAAACTAATTATAAACTCACTCATCATCATCATCATCATTGTGATTATAATGTTATTTACCTCACATCAATATCTCTCGTTTATGTTCCAGACACGTGCTCAACTATCTCCGGACGTCGAAGCTCCTTCTGCCCCAGGGCTTCCGTGAGCTGGATCTCCTACGGGAAGACGCCGTGTACTACGGCATGAACAACCTGGTCCGCGACATCGACGCTCTGTTGGAGAAGAAGAAGAAGAAGAGACCTCCGCAAGGTGGGAACAGGAACGGGAGGATGAGGAGGATGAGTGCAAGTGTTGGGGATAATCTGCATCAACTGGACGAGGATGAGATCGGGCTAGGCTATTTCGAGGACAGCTGGATCGACGGGAACACATTCTAGACTGCCATCAGCAGAGGACAACCCTGAGTCCTAAAGGGACGGGATCTTCGTTCTCTTCCTACTATACACAATGAGGACGGTGATCCCTTGGTCGGGAATGGAGGGGATATAGACAGAGTGTCCAGACTTGTTTGGACACAGCTATGACCACTGGTGATGTTTCTTCTTAAACCCCTTCAGTGACCAAAAATATCTTGGGACATGTAAGATTCCTTGAATACTTTGAATGTGAAAGGACTTTTATGTGGTCAGTACATATGGTTTTGTCCGTTAAAACAAATCCGGTATTTATAACCTTAGAACGAAAGTCGAGAATGCTAGGATTTAACACACAAAATTGTCTATCCTTGTAATTAATTTCTGATGTCAAGATCGGGTTAAAAATCCAAGTGGTTGTAAAACAGGCGAAATGAATTCTTGCTTAGATATGTCTCAAAAACCCTTTTTCACATGCACTGGTGAACAATCCTATGTTGGTTTGAAACACGTATGAATACGTCGATTTTGTCCAGCAACGCTTCTGACAGGCATTGGGACGGTCGGGTAGCCTAGTGGTTAAAGCGTTTGCTCGTCACGCCGAAGACCTGGGTTCGATTCCCCACATGGCTACAAAGTGGGAAACCTATTTCCAATGTTCACATGAGATAACCTACTGCTGGACATTTGCGGCGAAAAATCCAACTCACTCATTCTGCTAGGTACTGGACAGAGGTCAGTCGGTATCTGTACTGGAATCTTTGAAGGGTCTTGAATGACTTATCTCGAAGGGTCAGTGATCAGTCAGCTCCAGATCCGTGGCGTTTATGACTATTGAAATGATTACTATTTGAAAGTACATGGACGCAAGCCTATGAAGGTCGGACGTGTACAAAGGGCTCTGATCCATTTTGACGATTCTGGCAAGGATTTATCAGTGTTATTGTCACCAAAGTGACCATATCCAAAACTTTCATCTTCTGCTGTTCCCAAATGAAGCTAACACATCGTGACGTAACTGAAATATAGTTAAACTCGTGTTTTGTTAAGCCTCATTAAATGAACAGATAAGCTTTAACTATATTGCTCTAAATTAGCATATATGTCCATAAAGATTTGAAAAACTTATTAAATGGAAACACTCAATGACAGGTAAACGAGAAGAGCTGTGTATCTTTCAATAGCATCGTTTGAGTTTACAAGATGTGACACAACACAAATATGTTCCAAAAGAAACGCGAATCACGTAAAACTCTGATACAGTGGGGAATAGAGAAATCGATGTTTGTTTATCATGCAAAGGACATGAGTCTTTACAGTGAACACACAAATTGTCGTTATTCATAACCAGACGGGTTTTTGATAATGTCAGTTAGAGAATACGACATTTGGTAACGTCACTGAGATTCATGATAAATGATATTTCATTATCGAGTATGACCTCCATCGGTACATCAAAACACACAACTGACGAGAATGACTGTCTGAGCACCGAACACACACCACTTTGCATTGATTTATGTCGTATATCATTTAATTTCAAACATTTGTAATATTTGCGTTTCCTTTGGAATTCAGTATAGTCATCAATCGAATTGAGCATTTCCAAATAAGCATATAAAAGAGTCATAACACGTACTAATCTATCGAGCAAAAGAAAGTATATACTCTAAAGTTAGATTTGAAAACATGCGTGTATACTTTCTTGCGCTGAAGGGTATTTTATAATCCTTCAAATTAATATTCATTTTCATTAGGATATTCGTTCCTTACACCATTGGGGTCATTCTGAAATATTGGGCCCCGTTCCTCAAAGCGATCGTAGCGCTAAGGTGACCGTAACCCCATACTTTAACATAGACTTACGACTGTCGTAGCGCTACGATCGCTTTGAGGAACGGGGCCCACAAGCCAAAATCTCAAACCTACGTTTCTAGAAAATATCCATACCTTGAAAGCTAATCAAATAGGTGCCAATCAAATTTAAAAATATATAGGCCAGTGTTAGCAATACCCCGCAATTTAACAGTCTGTTGATAACAAAAACGGATTGAAATAGTTCCTGTAAATGTTTATGGGTATTTTTTCTCATTTATAACACCTATTGCAGTACAGATATGTGTTTGCACTTGTATCGTTATTTCTGTTGAAATTTGCATTTACAACCTTTTATATTTCAAACATATTCCATCTGTAACCTGTTTTTGTATCTCCAGGTTTTACCTCGTTTGTGTATATACTTCTATATACTTCAAAGTAGTAGGGGAACCTGAACTTTCAATTTGGATAGGAAGTATAAGCGTTAACGAACTTTTCAAAGACAGACATCTTGTGAACGCACCACCATTTCTCTTTATCACTACCCCTGAACACATCGCATGCGATGCACGTGCACAATGCAGTAGCCCATACACGTGCATGGGGTGTTATTGTTGATTTTGACGGTTTTCACGAAGGTCGATAAATCACAGGAGACCATTCATTTCGACAATCAGCTTGCATCACACAGTTGTTAGTGTTTGTTTCTAGCCGGTTTTGGTTTGTTTGAAAATGAAAATCGTACACATGCAAATTTCACCTCACACACCAATCACCTTTCAAGAGCGATTACTGTACAAACAACTATTGTCATAAGGAAGTACAAGGGGTGATGCACACCCCAAAACATTCATTTTTATCATATCAGTATTGACTGACTCAGATATATCTCCCGTTTTTTTAATCGTAAAGTAAAAATTAAGTAAAAATAATTCCCCTACTTTTTTTGAAGAGTATATATTTTTTTCGGCTGCAACCATGACACACTTATACACAACCACATGCATACGACTTCGATTAATATAGGTTACCTACTGTTATATATTATATTCCTTGAACGAAATGCATTTACTTTTGAAAACAATTTAGCATTTTTAAATCTGCATCTAAATCGTGTTGGTGCTAAAAAAAATTATTATGAGCGTCTTGTTTCTCTTAATGATCGAGTACTTCGTCGTAAACGCGCAGTGACAATGAAATTTAGGAATTACTAGTTGTTATTTTATGTAGATCTTCAGATCAATATCTCTGTTTTATTAGGTAGGGAACATGATACCACTGCCAATATAAGTAAGGCCTTGGTGTTTATACGTTATCTGTAATTCGAGAATTTTCAACTCATTACCAGATCTCCAAAATCAGTTTACATATTATATATCAAAATAACAAATTTCTGATATTTCATCTCTGTCAGGTTTGAACTGACTGTATTACGGGATGAATTGTAGCTATGTAGTTATGTAACGAACCTTTTTGTCAGTAATTGTCCAAACTGACTGACCAGTGTACATCCACTGTATTCTGTCCGTGCGGAACATGAGTAACCGGTTGAGATTCGTACAATTCTGAAACTTGCATACAGCGTTGACAATTGCTACATGGAAGTACAGAGTAGACAGTGGTCTATAAGATCGTAAGGTGATAAGTACAGAGTAGACAGTGGTCTATAAGATCGTAAGGTGGTAAGATGGCACAGTGGTTGCGGCGTTCGGTTTCGGGTTCAGGTTAGACTTCCCACACATGGGTAGAGCTGGATAAACCCATCTGAGATTCAGTTTTCATGACATGTCTGGAAAGCTTCCGAAGCCGCGACAAAACGTATCACGCCATCATTCCTCGTTTCCATTCTCAGTGAATTAATGTAATATATGATAAAGTAAAATGTAAATACCTTTGATAAAATGTGAATACATATAGACGTAAACACCGTTGTGTCGAATGTTGATGTGTCGAACGTACATCGTAAGTAACAGATAAGTCCCTTCGAATGCCTTCCTTTTTCATCATTTTATGTCGAACCTGGGATATCTCGAAGTATTCACGTAGGTTCCTTCAACTTCGACACAATGGTGCTTGGATGCATATTTTATGCTATACCGACGAGGACCAAAAATATATTATCTATTGATAGTCTGTACAATATTTGTAAATATAGCAAAGAGTAAATTTGAAAATATTTGGTGGAATATTCAATTATACATCCGTCCCATTTTTCAAGATGTCTAGTGAAATTAGTGACATAAATTTACAATAACGAACATATTTTTTAAGTTAATAATGTATTTGGTGCTGTAGTTTATCTTGTGAGATTTATGTTTTTGACTGTTAATATATTTGAAACTTGTTTAAACGGCATTACGAAGCTTTTATATGACCATCTGTGCTTGCTGAATTGTTGTATGACACAACTCGTTGGTTTCTTGCAACAGGCTGTCTTTCAGAAGGTTCACGGAGCTCGGATGATCCGTCATCGCAGAGTCCATTCGTAGCTTCGAATACATGACTTCAGCTGAATATGATCCTTGATTTGTCAACGCCATAACTACATTTTTACTGTTAGCTAAAGTTTTAAAAGAACCGCTTTGCTTCTCCTTCACTTACCCGCCATAAATGACATACTATTGGCGAGCGTCCAGCACAAGCACATAACCGTAAATCCTTAAATAAATACCTGGAGTAAACGTACGTCCAACGGCCATGTGTTTTGAATAAACGCGGAATCTGACGTAAATGATACCCATGAATGAAAGGATCTATGCTATATACTGTATATAAGAAAATAAGGTTTTGAAGCCAAAACCCCGTACTGAAAATGAATAAATATACAAACGACAGCCTCGAATACAAGCCGGGGTTCAGGACCTCATAACTAAACCCCGGGAGTTATTTCAAGGATTTACGGTAAAATGTTGATACGGTGAAACATGAATGAAGTCTGGAGCAAATGTTAGAAATGCAGATCCATTTCATGAAAACACAACAACGAATGCTTAGATTTTGATATGTTTTTATTGCTGTGTAAAAATGTTTTGAGTAACATCTGTAACTTCTTTGTAAGTCCAGCAGTTTCGTTTTGGTATTGTCAAGGTATATATTTCAATTATGATTATTCCATGATTATTTTCTTTTCTCATTTTAATTTAATTTCAAAGTCCTGAAATAATTTACTTCGGAGTTGCGAAAAGTCAAGTTTGAAATAATCTTGTAAACCTGAACCATAATCTGCCTAGAGTTGTTTCCCTTTGTGCCTTTCGTATTTTCTGAACTGAAAACTAAAGGGAGACAACTCCTTATGAAATCGGTGCTGCCAAAACTGGCAATTACAACCATCCCAATATTCGGTGAGCTCAAAGCTAGGTTGGTTTGAACAGATGAAAACGAGTTCTATGTCATAAGCCTAGGCTTGTCAGCCCCATTCCCATGTTCTTTGGGCAAGACTTACTGGCTTTGCTTTTGGTTTACGGATTTCGTCCCTAAAATTTAGGTCGAGAAAAATAAAACATCCAAATTTCAATATGATGTATTTCTTCAAAAAGTATAAAGAAATGTAGGGGCGGGAGGGTTATTAAGGTATATTTTCGATATGTTTTAACGATATTACTCTGAATAATTAATATTGTAAACGACTGTTATAAAGGAGTTGTTTATAAACATTTTACTTATTCGGGTATGAAATGACTAATTTAAGTTTTTTTAATAAAGAACCTCCTGAAATATAGTTTTTCACATTTTAGTTTTAGAATGTTGTCTTAGTTTTAATGCAGTTACAAACGTCTGTGATCGTTGTTCCTTTAGAGTTAGGGGCTGTGATGTATCCTAGTGGTTTAGGCGTTCGCTCGACACACTGAAGACCCAGGTTCGATTCCCCCACATGGGCATAATTTGTGAAGCCCATTTCTGGTGTTCCCAGAAATATTATTATATTATTATTGCTGGAATATTGCAAAAGGCGGCATAAAACTAAACTCACTCACTTTTTAAATTAGCTGACTCGCCGTGGTGTATCTGAAACAGTCTTCAAGCCGAGTTGGACCCAAGTTTATTTAAACTGTCACTTTATTGGTGAAACACATAGCATTATTTGACGTTGCATTTCCTTTCATAGAATATTACATAAACGTGAATGTAGTTTATATTTGTACAAATATATCCTGATCATAATATACTCAACAATTTCAATATTCAATATTTAAGTATTATATGGATCATAATATGAACCATTAAACTATTAATAGTTCATATTGTGATCCATATAATACTTAAATATTGACAATTGAACTTTTGTTGTTGAGTATATACTGATCATGATCATAGTAACAGTGCCAGTCATTGCTAGTAATAGCAATACTAAATATGATATGCAAATTATATATGTTTATGTTTTTTATACCTAGTTCTAATTATCGTATGTAGGTAATTGTTAATTCACTATTTTGCATGTTTGAAAATTTGAGTACAGTTTTACCAAAATATCACGTGGAGTCAAGTGTAAAATATTTCTTGAAACTTTACATTTGTACAAAGTCAATATCTTACTGTCATTTATTGTTGCGGTGCAACGTAGTGATATTTTTACAGTGATTATAAACGTTGAATCATTCCAGATACAGTGAATTAATTATACATGGACAAGGATGTAAAAACGTAACCCGATATGAATGCGTATTTATAACACTGGATGAAAATCTGTATTTCCAAGTTGGGAAAGAAGGTGGAATGCTGGCTCGTTCCCGTTTTTTTATGACGTTATGGCGTCATTTTCTAAAGTGTTTTCAAACGTCGATCGCATTGGATTATTGTAAATTTTGAACTTTATTGTTTTTGTTTTTAAATACATAAATGCTGTACATATTTATACACAGACCATTTGACAATAGTATTTTGGAATGGAAGAAAATCCGTCTTTGAACGTTTTGGGATAATAATTATTATTAGGCCAGCCATGGCAGAATTTACGCCGCTTACACTTTCGGAAAAAATACTGGGTGTCTGTTAAATTCTTACAAATGACACTGTTGTTCCTTTATTAAAAAATATAAACTTTTTGACCAAACGAACAGTAATCCAAAATTGGGCATGGTTACGTTTTCATATTACTTCCATTAACAGTGCCTGAACATTTGCCAGGAGTTTACAACAGATTTGCTCATTTTATGTGTTCATCAAGTATTACAGTTTCTCCGTCAGTAAAGGCCTTCCCATTTGATATTCCGGGGGAATTGGCTTGTGTGGAAGAGATTATTTTTCAGCTACAGCCGCAAAGCCAGATATTTTTAACCCAAACAATCTGTAACATTCAATTATTTTTTGGCCAGACATGTTCTTTCAAGAGATTGAATCATAAATATATTTCACAGTATTTTATCGGACGGTTTGATTTTTTTCGGTAACTTCCCAATCCCCCTTCCCCAGAATATGAAAGGTTCGGTTATGTATGTGTAACTGATATGCAATTTGTAAATATATTATATTATGTTTGAAATTGTTTGTATTGGAGACTTTTATGTGATAAGATCGATCTCCTTTGCCTTTATCCGCCAGCAAACTGAGATTGTGATGCCAATTTTAATGTCCTTTTAATATTTCGTACTTGCTTCTGTTTGTGTTTTCCCATTCGCTTTGGGGTTGATATGGGTTGTTTGGTGGCTGAGGATATGCGGATATACTTGCGGTCATGATGATTTAACACACATTTAACCCTACAGCATTTATATCGGCATATTCACACATTTCCAAGTTATAAACAAGCTTTTAAATTATCATTTCTTGGGCCTGGGATACGATAGCCGCAGCCGATATTTCCTCAACAATGAAATATATCAATACTTTATTGTAGACAGATGTTTTGATTTTTATGCCTGTCTTTCTTTTGTTACGGCCTTTAATTGAAAATATTTTAAATACTTGTTTTTTTCAGTCTGTGGGAGATTTTTTCGTTACTTCTGTGATCGAAATACATGTTTGATGTGTTCATGTGCGATATGCTAGTTCACTACAACTGTAGCATTACAGCTGTCTTCAATGATTGTTTAATATGCTGTTTGTAACTGTTTGTGATAATTATGATAACTTCAGCCGTTTTCGGTAAACATACATATCAATGTATATCCATTACAGCTGTACTCCACATTCACGGAAGCTATTTTCAATATACAGTGGACTCCCTCTAAACGGACATCCCTCTAATCGGACATTCCCTGTAAACCGACATATTTATTTGGTCCCGACTTTGTCCCTATATCATATTATAGCAGTAACTCCCTCCAAACCGACATCCCTTCATTCCGAATTCCGACATTCAAATCCAGTTCCAAAACATGTCTTTAATATCATCTCAGTTTAGCATGAACATTGCCAGTCAGTGTCAACAACACATATATTATAATAAGAAGTCATGGTCGGTGACTGCATTGCAAGTCACAATGACTACCCATTGAAAGCACAATACAGAAGTGCTTTCATGCCTGTGGTTTGTTTTCTTTGTTTAATTTTGTTTGTGTGTGGTTTAATTTTTTACTGAGTTTCTAAAAACTTCCTCTAAACCGACATTCCTCTAACCCGACATTTTTCACCGGTCACGAGCGATGTCGGTTTAGAGGGAGTCCACTGTATCTTGTAAGAATACAAATTCAAAACCTGTATGTTCGCTACAGTTGTTTTGGATACATAAGCTGTCTACCTACCTCACTAGGTTATGTCAGTAGACATGTGTCTCAGAGAAACAAAAGCATGTTGGGGATGCAGTTTTTACTGTTCAGTAAAATAATGGCTTACGTAAACGTTCGTACATACATTGCATTTTTTTAGATTTTTGCAGTACATTGTCGTTAACTCACAACCTTTTCTTATCTTGGAACCTGTTCTATAGGTCCTCGTCCTTTGTTCGTCGAGCGAAATTTCATAAATACTTTGAGATTATTTGTGAAGTAGTATTCTGGATTCACTGCATTAGAGGGGCTGGGGTTATTGGAATTCTTGTTGACGTTATTTATCGTTTGTTTGTGTAGTCATAAACTGATACACTGATACAATAACATTTTACCGTGCAAGAAAATTATTTCAGCTACTTTATTCCAACTGGCATGGACTGTCCGTTTGCTGGAGCCAAAGCCGCCTTCAAACCCCACGGATAACAGTCGTCTTGTGCGATTGTACGGACGCATCTTTCTATTAAACGTTGACCGAGGGTCCGAGGTCGCAAAGCGATTTTAACGCCGACGCATTTATATACTTACGACAGTGTTAGCGTAACGATCGCTTTGTGCATAGTAAATTAGTGTAATTATGTTGACACATCAACACAGGCCATTGTGTAATGTGGCTTTAGAAATTGATAATGGTTATGCATCATATCCCATTAATATCGAGGCCAAAAATAGAAAGAATGGGCTTCATACAACACGATGAACAGAGTGGCAAGGGAGGACACAATTTGGGTGAGAACCGGTGGGGAATTGTCTTGCACATCATCTAAATTTGTCTTAGTCCTAGTATATACATAAAGTAGCTATGCTGAAATTTTGAAGCAAATAAGGGGGTGAGTAAGTGTGCACCCCAGCACACCCCTTCTAAATCTGCGCTTGATGCAGCATGTAAACAAAATGCTGTGACAGATTATTTTTACCTATATAAGTTATTACAATATCTGTTTGAGGACAATCAGCTATGAGATTTGAAGCAGTTTAATATGGAATGAATATTATTCAGTAGCCTGAGGGGATTGTTACAAACGTGTGTGTCATCGTATGAGAAGTGACCTCTCATACTATCAGCCACACGTTTACCTACTTAACTGATTATTTACAGGCCAATTGCGCACGGTATAGTGTCGCTGTCAGCAGTTTAAAACATCATTCACTCAGTCGATGTTGGATGTCGAGGGATGACTGCGTATGATGTGAAATGGCAGCTAAACTGTGTTGTTCAATGTTTAATGAGTTATTGTTACCTTAAGGACCGTTCATAATTTATGGCGGGGTGTGATGATGATTTTAATGGAGAAACATGTACAATGAGAATGATCCCCT
This sequence comes from Haliotis rubra, assembly GCF_003918875.1. Taxonomy (NCBI): domain Eukaryota; kingdom Metazoa; phylum Mollusca; class Gastropoda; order Lepetellida; family Haliotidae; genus Haliotis; species Haliotis rubra. The sequence goes on along the minus strand of NW_025767485.1, from coordinate 79,344 downwards.
ATAAATTATATGTACAAAGTTAGTGACGCTCCCCTGCCTGTCATGTACAAAATCAATCCCCCCCCCTTAAAATCATAACCGTCCACCCCCAAACGTCCCCTTCGTGTATGCACATGACGGAGTCTGTTTCAGTGTCAAAAAGAGATTCGGAAGCTGGTGAACTAAAGCGTTCACGATTTATGTTGTATAAGGGTCGACCATTGGACTGTTCTTCTCAGTTCGCCTTGCGTATAACACTCGTATATGCAATAACAACATGACTTCACCCTTTGCCATTATATCTGCAAGGCATACCATATTAATATATTATTATGACAGTTTTTTCTATTTTATTTATTGTTTTATCTATCATTTGTTGCTATGGTAAAGGTGTGTACCGACCGTGCGGCCATGTCTGATATGATGTTCGCCACATCGGTCAAGCTCGTGCTTCAATAAAACCATGAAAAACCAAGCGACTTTTTGTTGTTCAAACTCGCGACCTTCCGCTCTCCGGGCGGGCGCTCTAACCACTACACCACGGAAGCGGTCCCACATACAATAAACTGAATCGGAGTTATATTTTTAGTGCGAGAATGAAAGACAAAGGTATGTTTCAAAGTATCGTAACGATAAACAGTCCATAAGAACAGCGCATCCTGCATACGCAAAGAGCCACAACACAAGGGGAGGTTCCACAAGCAAGCTCACACGTGCATTGGTGCATCCCTGGCAACTGGGCCTCATTCGGAAGACTGAAGGTCGATGAAAGATAACTCCATACCCGAGGAAGTATTTAGCGGAGTTCCTGTTGTTGGAGGATTCGGATGACTTCGTAATGGGTTCTCTGGGTAACGAAATCAAGGGATCATATTAACATTGTTCTGACTAAGATACTGCTGTACAACTCGGGCAAAGTGACCTTATCGTGTTGAAACGTCATGTCAAGGCCGTCCTGTTGCAAAAACGGTAAAGCGGCCATTTGTAAAGTCTTGTTACGATATAAACCAGTCAGTTGAAAATGGCAGCTTTTATTCCATTTTATTTGAAAAATCTTTGAAAAATAGTTTGATGACGTTCTCGATTCAAAATTCAAATGCCGAACAAAAGAATATTCAGGAATGCAGGGGCGGATACAGCTTTTTGAGAAAGGGGGTTGGGGGTGTTGCAGAGTTCAGAGAGGTGTGTGTGTGTGGGGGGCCTTACACAGTTCATTTTCACCCATTTTCCACCCCACCACCTCTCTTTGTGTGTGTGCATCCGTCCACCACATTGCAACGTATTATAGACGATGAATTCGTTCGAAATGCCAAATGTGAAACTTTTCGATGCTGCATGTTTTGCAAACACATTGGGGAGCTTTTACTCGCTGGATAGGCCTCTAACTATCGGCCTATATCCTTGATCAGTTGTGTGGGCAAGGTGTTTGAGAGAGTGATGTTTAAACGTCTGTACAACTATTTTCATGCAAATCGATTATTGTATAAGTATCAATCAGGTTTTCAGTCTGGTCACTCAACTGTCCATCAATTAATTGAAATATATGACCAAATCTGTGCGGCTTTAGATGATAAAAAACACTATTGTTTGGTTTTCTGTGATGTCTCTAAAGCTTTTGATCGTGTGTGGCATAAAGGTTTATTGTTGAAATTAGAAAAATACGGAATTCATGGTTCATTGTTAAATTGGCTAGCAGATTACATAAGTAATCGTTCACAAAGCGTCTTTGTGAATGGAGCCCTATCCAAGCCGGGGTATTTACGAGCTGGTGTCCCTCAAGGGTCAGTCCTCGGTCCTTTCTTATTTCTTGTTTATGTCAATGATATTGCTGATGATTTAAACTGCTTGACACGATTATTTGCTGATGATTCGTCTCTTGGGTCATCTTCTCATGATCGTCTATTCATTGAAAGAGGTTTGAATTCAAACTTGAAAGGCTGCGGGCTTGGGCAAAGCGGTGGCTTATAACATACAATCCTGATAAAACTGAGGCAATCTTTTTCTCCTTGCAAAAGAATGTTGATGCACTAAATCTCTACTTTAACGGGGTTTGTGTCAAAACAGTTAATAATCATAAACATTTGGGATTAACATTTTCAAAAGATTGTAAATGGTCTGACCATATTGATAATATTGTAAAATAACTTCAAAATGATATCTTCTCTACGTAAACTCAAATTTTTATTACCGCGCTCTGTATTGAATAGAATTTACGTAATGTTCATAAGACCCCATTTTGAATATGCGTGTGAAGTATGGGATGGATGTGCTAAATATCAAGCAAATAAATTAGAACAACTGCAATTAGAAGCAGCAAGAATTGTAACAGGTTTACCTAAATATACTCATCATGAACATCTGTATTATGAAACTGGTTGGGAATCTTTAGCAGAACGTAGGAGAAAGCGTAAACTTCGCCTTTTTTACAAAATACAGAATAATATGGCACCATCGTACCTTATTGATCTTGTTCCTGGGGACGTAGCATCTAAATGTAGCTATAATCTTCGCAACTCTGATGATGTCTCACTTCCTTTCTCGCTATTAAAATTTTCGTATGATTCTTATTTTTCATCCACAATTAAAATGTGGAATGAACTTCCAGTTGAAGTGAGAAAAAGCGAGTCATTGAATTCTTTTATATCGAATATTGTTATAAAACATAAAACTGCTCCTCAATACTTTGATTCTGACCGAGAATCACTAACATCATCCTTACAAAACTACGTTACATGTGTAGTCAGTTGAATTATGATCTATTCCGTGCTGGTTTAAGAGATAACCCAAGCTGTTCTTGTGGAAATGTTTGTGAAAATTCTTATCATTACTTATTTGACTGTCAATTATATACAGTACAGAGAACTACCATGATGACTAATTTACGCAGTATTACAAATGTGGATATAACCTATGAGTTACTATTACATGGCAATGCAGATCTGACTGTTCACATAAATCAAAACATATTTAAAATTGTTCAAACATATATTTGTAATTCAAAACGATTTTCTTAATTGTTGCAATTGTTCCCCTTTTTCCCATATTTCTGCTCTGTTCTTCTCTGTCCATCTTGAATGAATGTAAATAATACTATGTAAATACTACGGAGAGGGTGTTCTAAGTTGTATAACTTGTACCCAATCCTTTTCTCATGAATAAAATATGTTTAAAACAAAACTCGCTGGATGAATGGTTTTAAGATGACCTTGAAAGGGTGGTATTTGTTTTTGTTTGTTGTTTCACATCCCAGCTGTATGTAGTCGTGAATAATCGAGTTAGTCCATTGAATGACATGAACACCGAAATACTTTGATTTCTTCCTGACATTTGTCATATTGTGTTTTACTAAAGTCCTCAGTCAGCTATCATTCTTTGATAAAGCTACAAACATCCTGTTACAGTTCACGTCAGAACGGACCGCCTCCGTGGTGTAGTGGTTAGAGCGTCCGCCCGGAGAGCACTGCGGCATGGTATCTCAGTGGGCTAGCACTACAAAACCAGCTTCAGTCAGGGCTAGTACAAGCAGCCGCACATACACATACACACGCATGCACGTCGTCATATGAGCGAAATATTCTCAAGCACGACGTTAAACCCAATTTCAAACGTGACCGTACCTCACGTCGGAACGACCTTCACCCTTCTCTGACCAATGAAATAAGTAACTGGAGGTCAACATTGACCAATCAGAAAGTAGAATCTCGAGCCTTACGACACCAGGGCCCTTATTCTCGAACCGTTCGTAGCCCTAAGAATTCTTAACTATGATCGTAGCCAATGTGTTAAGAATGGGCTTAAGAAGTTAGGTAGGGTTACGAACGTTTCGAGAATAGCTAGCCTGATTCAAAATAGTGGCTTTTATTCCAGACTACGCCATGGTCCAAGTGTTTTGGACAAACTTTATGATTCAATATTTGGAAATGTCAAATGGATAGCAAAGACGATACCGGCAGTACGTCTCACTGGATGTTTAAGGCATTCCCCCCTTTCAAATGTATATCCCATTGGAGCGAACGGCAATGATTTTGTTCGGAATGCCACGTGAACCTTTTCGACGTTGCATGATCAGGAAACACATCAGGATTTTCACGATCCCGCGAGGAACTGGTTGGATGAAATGCCTTCTGACGTCATGTAAATGTCTTTGTATTGTTTGCTTGTTATTTGACGCCGCACCTTAGAAAAATTGTGTACCAGACAAGCCAGTGATTGACATCATGAGCATCGATTTTTCTACGAAGCAGACACACGATGACCTGTGCCAACCACATCAGCAAGCCTGACCATTAGGTCCTTTTAGTCGGGGGACGGTGGGGTAGCCTAATGGTTAAAGCGTCCGCTCGTCACGCTGAAGACCCGGGTTCGATTCCCCACATGGGTACAATGTGTGAAGCCCATTTATGGTGTCCTATGCCGTGATACTCGCTTCTTACGACATGCATGGTTGCAAACACCAACGCAAACCTAGATTTATACAGGGTTACTGTGGATAATCGAGTCTGAACAAGACAATCAAGTGACTCTCACCATGAGCATCGAATCGTATGTTCTCGAGATTAATTGGATGCCTTCAATTGTGCGACGAGACTTATGGCGCAACTATGTCAATATTGTCTCTCAACATTGAGGGAACAGACATTTTACTTCACTTCCCGCAATGTCACAGACTGAGTAACTTCCCTTACATTGCAACCTGTGAGTCAGACCCCGTTTGCACAGTATCTGTTTGTTTATTGAAGCCGTTCACAATATGCAATCTGTATGACAATGGCTTGTAAGAAATACAGGTGATAAATTAGCGGCGTGAGAAAGTGAGTGAGTTTAGTTTTATGCCGTTTTTAGCAATATCCCAGCATTATCACGTCGGGGGACACCAGAAATGGGCTTCACACATTGTACCCATGTGGAGAATCGAACCCAGGTCTTTGGCGTGACGAGCCAACGCTTTAACAACTAGGCTACCCAACCGCCCCCGGCTTGAGAAAAAGTTGATAAACCGGTGGTTGAAATCATGAACAAAGCCACACACTGTGAAAGTACGATGACGGGCAAGCAACAAATATCCTCACAAAGGTCGCGTGAAGTTCACACAGGTAGCAGGTCTTCATCAGTCGTTTTTAGAATGGTATTTCTTGTTAACGTTTCTGGCGTAATGGATAAAATGAAACTGATGACATTATTGCTGAGTAGGATATCCATATTTAACTGGTGAGGTGAGGTGAAATTGGGTTTAACGTCGTACTTGAGAATATTTCGCTCATATGACGACGTGCATGCGTGTGTATGTGTATGTGCGGCTGCTTGTACTATCCCAGACTTAAGCTGGATTGATAGTGCTAGCTCACTGAGATACCATGCCGCAGTTAAGCACGAATAGCCCAATCAGACACATTATACTGACTCCGAGCCGACCCATTAATGCCGAGCGCCAGGCAGGGACCAACAAGTACCATATTTTAACGTATTTTGGTATGACGCGGTCGGGGATCGAACCCGCGACCTTCCGCTCTCCGGGCGGATGCTCTAACCACTACAACAAGGAGGCGGTCCCATATTTAACTGACATATGGTATGTTGGTGGACAGACACTAACTGTCATTAGTTCGTGTTCAAATACGGTAAAATACGTTTATGACGAACACGCTTAAAACGAACTGATCCGTTTTGTCCACGTTCACGTGCTTCATATACTACTCACACTTTGCTAAGGATCAAATCATGGATTCAACAGAAAACTATTATGTGGGGTCAAATTTGGTTTAAATACCTAAGCTTATTCTAAGCATGGATCCTCGGTTTCAGTATGTCATTGCACCTTGTGGATCCCATATCTGCTATTGACATGTGTTGTTTATTTGTCAGTGACTCGTTCCATGATTTGCAAAATTGTTCATTGGTGCCATGAAAACCATTTTCATGACTACTCATGTATCAAGTGCATAAGGTTAGATTAAAGTGGCAGTTTGCCTAAAGAGGTGTTTCCATATTATTATTTATCCAGTTTTAAATGGATATAATTTCAAATTATAAATCTACGTTTTAGTAAAGTTGTGAGTATTTTGTGATCCTTAGCAAAGCGTGAGTAGTATATGTTAGTCGAGATAAATAATGCGAACTACGGTTATAACGAACTAACCATAGTTACGACGGAATTAGATACTGTAATTACGAATTATATCGGCATTTCAGGCACGTGGAAGAAACTGCCTATCAGGTTTGAAAGTTCAAAGCATTCGTGACCAACTCGTGATATTGGGGCACGATCCGAATAGCGACTCTGGAAGGAATTAATACATCTGTGACCAACTCGTGTTATTCCGGGACATGCCTACACTGCCATTGTCTCGCTCAGTACATAAGGTCAAAATGCACTTGTATAGCCTTCCATCGTGACTTCATAGTCTCTTGTCCGTTTCCCATCAACGTTAAAGACATTTGCACTTATAGCATCGTGAAAAGCCAAGGACTTTAGACTGTTAGCCCTGTGAAGTACCAATAGTTTGACATGGATTGTCCCACTTAGACAAAGAGTTCACACTCCAGTACGTTGTGAGTGAGTGAGTTAAGTTTTACGCCGCACTCAGCAATATTCCAGCTTTATTGCGGCGGTCTGTAAATAATCAAGTCTGGACCAGACAATCCAGTGATCAGTATCATGAGCATCGATCTACGCAACTCGGATACGATGACATGTGTCAACCTAATCAGCGAGCCTGACCACCGATCCCGTTCGTCGTTTCTCCCCGACAAGCATGGGTTACGGAACACCAATACCAAGTCTAACCCGGATCTTCACGGGTACCAAGACACGATATTGAAAATGGACGGGTTGTGTTGATGTCTCACACTGTGTCTTCATTGCAGCCGTTAGCATGGGTTACTGAAGACCAACCCTCACCCGGATCGAACTCAACTTTGGAATTCTGAATTCTGAGAGCGCTTGATAGGGACAATTTTTGCATAGAAAATGCGGATAAGGGTGGGATGTAGGATTCCACCAGCGGAATGAAGCTGGGCTCAAAGACTCATTTGTGTACAGCTTACTGCAGCTCGCCAGCTCACTCCATCCATCGGTTAAATATAACTGCAACATCCAAAACCTGGGAAATTGCTTTTCTAAAAAAATGTATTTGCTCAAACATTGCCACGTTAAACACGTTCGTGTCGAAATTGGATTTCCTCTTAAACGTAATACCCAGCATGTTTCCGAAACAGAAACGAAATCCAAAGTCTGTTGTGGTCCAATATTACTGAAGCCGGCTCGCCATCACGGCAGACACTCGACTTGAGCAGACCAAAGTATTTCGGTGTTGATTTCAAATGTCACCGCATCCCACGCCTAACGTCAATCACGGGACACACAAGAACAAATAGACCTGTGTCAAAAGTACATGAGCCATGCGTTTACATGTTAATGCAAAACAACATTTTTAAAAAGCTTTTTTCTTTTTATCTGTTAGATTAACCCGTGATATTTTCGCAAGTGAGACACGCTTGTAAAAATAAATTTGGCTTATTATAAACTGGTACAAAAACGTTTTTGTCATTGAGGGGGGCTTTGAGAAAGCTTAATTTCCGACTTACAGAAAATGGCAGTCACATTGTCGTATTATCAGAGACGTCTTACTCGTCCGTAAGAACTCTAAGGTGTTGAAGTGTGAATGAGTAAGGTTTTATGCCGCTTTTAGCAATATTCCAGCAATACCACGACTGTGATCGTCATTGAGAGACACAAGAGTTGATGAGCTTTTATGTTTGGTTTGTTTGTTGTTTAACGCCGCACTCAGCAATATTCCAGTTATATGAAGGCATTTTGTAAACAATCGAGTCTGGACCAGACAATCCAGTGAGAACCTTTTGTGTAAGACTATGTTCCCCGACCCGGAAATTCGTGTGTTACTAAAACAAACATTGAAAGTAAGACAACCCATGTTTCCAAGGTAACAGTAACCAATTTACTCGTCTCCACACCTGTATTTATTACAGGTATGCATTGTGCATGCTTGCATTTATCTCAGTTGGTAAGAATGCAATGGTTAGGCTTTCATGGACAAACATTAGCTTTCAGGGCCATGTGTGTATATTTTCTTGCAATTTCAAAACGCTTAGCTGAGATTTCAAGGTGTGTACATGCAACTTAGACTTTCAATAAAAAACATTTACACTATACAAATATTTGAACGTAGATAATCATCATACAATGTCAAGAAAACAAGCTCAAAATTCAAGATCAATAGCTTCCAATCTCAAGTCACGTAATCGTGAAATTTTCAGTTAAGGACAAAAATATATATTGTTTGATAGATAAGCAGTGTGAAGCCCATTTCTGCTAAAAGCGGCATAAAACTACATTCTCACACACAATATCTGAGTGTGGAGAAAGGAAGGTGGGACGTGTTGCATGACGCGCCTGTGTGGCATGCCTGGTTTGCTAAAGACCAGTTCTAACCCGGATCTTCACGGGTCCTCTGTTCTTAGCAAGGTGTGGTGTGCTTGGATATTCGTCTGATTCCCTAAGAAAGTCGACTTGTAACTGTAATTGAATATTGAACTTGTAATTGACAAACTCGTGGTTTGTTGACTTAAAATCTCTTTAGAAAATCTCCTGTGTGCGTAAGAAAACATAACTAATCTTCTGGGCGGCTTGTCACTTCTAATCTGCTCCAAAAATCCATAATTTCTTTTTTTTAAATATTTCCTGTCTGTAATTCTGCTCTCGAATAATTCAATGATTAGCAATAATCCAACTATTCTCGGCCGGGGACATCAGAAATGGGCTTCACATAGTTTACCCAACTGGGGAATCGAACCCAGGCCTTTTAATTACTAGCTTAGCCAAGTCAAGTCAAGTCAAAGGTGTTTTATTGTATCAAAGGCCATCAGCCCATATACAAGTTGACATAAATGCATTGGTTGAGAATATACTGATTAGTACATACAGTGGAAATGATAAAAAACATAACATTCATTTAACAATTGGTGGTAATCAGGAGGACCTGTTAGAGTTAAGTAAATCTGAAATCACATTCAAAAAGTTATTTCTTAGGTCCATTCCATGTTTTACAAATAGAGATAATCTCTATGTTACATCTGCATCATTCGATGACAAAATAGAAACAAACCCTATTCTACTCATCTAAATTGAGAAACGTTCTGGTATACATTTAGTTCGTATTTCTGCGTAATGAGGACATTCAAAAGTAAAATGTATTTCGTCTTCTATAGCAGAGTTACATAATAGACAAATTCTTGTATTCTTTCAAGTGATATATTCCGTCCATAATTAATCATTAGTTTTGACAAGCCAAGTCTGTATTTAATAATTTATATATATTTCTCAGGTTACTATTTGTTAAAACTAATAAATATTTTTCTGACTCTAATAAAGTTTTAAACGTTTTGTACAGATCATAACGTGAACTGTTTTCTAAGTTGGATTGCCATCCTTGATATAACTTATTTATTGCTACTTTACGAAAATCATTTAGAAGTAGATGTAGATCGCCAACAGATTGATTAAACCACACAAACCCATATCCATGTGAGAATAATAGTGTCCTTATATGTGATACCCATGTAACCTTACCGATACTTTCTAGATGAAAGAGCATGTTATAAGCTATTTTCGGAAACCGATGTTCTGACATATGGATGATATTAAACCAATATTTTAAACACTTTATTTGCGAATTAATGTAAAGTGGGTATCTTCCACATTCTCCATATATCATATTATTTGGAGTTGCTAATCCAACACAAAGAAAAATTGTACATGCCAGAAGGTGAATTCTTTCTAAACATTCAAATCTTTGGTAACCCACACTTCGGATCCATACAATAGAATTGGCTGTATTTGGGTATCACATAATTTGAAAAATACATTGTGATATAACTCCAAGTTTATGCGAAACCGACATCATATTAAGTAAAGCTTGTTTCCCTCGCAGTGATAAGTCAGAAACACATTTGTCCATATCTAGAGTTGAATTAAACATTATACCAGAGACTTATAACCAAGTTAATGATTATATTATCAACATTAATTTAATTCGTTGTTCATTTAAATACCATCTCTCTTTAAACGTTAAAGGTCCCCTCTTTCTGATAACTATAATTTCTGTCTTATCTAAATTTACAGATAAATTCCATTCGTTAATTAGTGTATGTATCTAATACATTCAACTGATTCTGTAGACCAATAACTGTGTCAGATAGTAAAATGACATAATCGGCAAAAAGGAGCATAAGGATTTCTTGGATGTCAGGATACATCTGTAAACCATGCTTACCGTTACTTGAAATTTCATAATACAATTCGCTAATGAAAAACGAAAATAACAGAGGACTCAATATACATCCCTGACGTAAGCCAGACGGGCAATAGAAATAATCAGTAACACCATAATCACTACGTACACATGATTTGATATTTGATAACATTGATTTTAGTATATTGACCAATTTCCTTTGCTGACCAGTTTTTTCTCAAACAACACCATAATTTATAACGATCAACTGTATCTACTAGCCCACTAGCCTAGCCCACCACCCAAATCCACGATACTTGGGCTTAAGCTGCTGAGACCATGTCCATTTTCATCAGTAAGAAATAGAGGTTAGATAAAGGGCGGTTATGGTGAGGTGAGGTGAAATAGGGGTTGAATATCACATACATTTTACATGCACTTGTATTAGGATAGACACGCACCTGTGTTCACGTGTGTGTGTGTGTGTGTGTCTGCGTGTACTGAACCAGAGTTATGCCGGTTTTACAATGCTAGTCATCTGAGATACCACATGCCACAGTTTAATATGGATAGCTCACCCCACAGTATACTGACTCCAAGCCGTCCGTCCTATAATGTCTGAAGCCAGGCAGGGTAACGACAAGTACCATCTTATACCGTCTCTCTGTAGGTCGCGGATTAAGATCGAACAATGAACATCCATCCTGGCAGACCCTCTATCCACTGAACCACAACGGAGACTTAAATTACGTCTGTCGGTGTTGAACGCAAGTATTCCATACGTTAGAAGTTGTTTTGTTGATATTAAAGTTATATTCAGCAATATTCCAGGGCGGTTGTTTAGCCTAGAGGTTGAAGCATTCACTCGTTAACCCGTTGACCCGGATTCGATTCCCCGAATCCCCGAAAGGAACTATTTACTATTGGGGGCATGGTGGGCGAGCTGTCAGAGGCGCCAGGCTATTGATCCAGCGAGCTTGAGGTGCTGGGATCGAGCCCACCTGTTACCAGGTCTAATAACCTTGATGTCAACTTTGTGTGCAGACTCTTTCAGTGTTGTCACAACCCTTAGTGTACAGTACACAACCCTGTGCACTTAAAAGAACCCACGAATCCGTTGGTATATGACCAAATGGTGGCCACATGAATACGTGCAAACACCTAGTTGCGGGTACAGCAACGGCAAGTGAACTTGGACAAAGTACTGTGACTATGTGTCCCAGTCCACCCAGCTGTGAATGGGTACCTCGTAAGGATTGGAAAGTCGCAATAACTTGGTGCGCCTAGTGGCTGCAAGGGTTGTATGCTCCCCAGAGAGTTGAGATTGATAATACGATGTGCCGTTGAGATTGGCATCCAATGGTCGAGGGAAAAAATACCAGCGCCTTGAACATGTACCAATTGCGTGGATATGTGCGCTATATAAATATCCTATAATAATAAAATGCTTTTTCTGGAGTCCCCTCCTTGATATTTGTAGTGTTGCTAAAAGAGGTGTAAAACCATACTCTCCCCGTAGTTCAGCAATATTCCAGCTACATTTCAATGGAAATTACTGTAATTTCCAGACGGTCCTGTGCTTGATATTATGAGGAACGACCAATGCCGTCGGTTTAAGGCAAGCCGTCAGCTAAGTTACTGACTCATCATCAGCCTCTACAGACAAGCATAGGCTGCTGAGAAATTTTAAACGATGTAACGTGAATCCCCAAAAAGATGTTGCAGCAAGGTGAAAATACTTCACTGTATTTACTGTTATAACTACTGCCTTTGTGCTATTTTGCCTTTTTAATTGTGGTGCCATTCAATCTGGTATTACCACTCTATCATATACTGTCGTCATTCGTCACAACCTTATTGATCTGTAAACTTGATTCGTTTCAAAATACAGTTGTAGAATGTAAAACGCCTCGGTATTTGCTGGCTTTAAACCACATTCTTTCAAGGGCAGATATCCGATTAAGTTATTGTTTCAAATTGCACGTTTGTACGTACCACCTAAAACAAATTGAATATTCCCAAATATCGTCGGACTTAATGAAGTCATCTCGCGTGACCTTAACAGTATACGACAGACGTCTGCATTGAACTACTGAAATAGATTGAATATTCAAATAGATCATCGTTCTTAAATGGAGTCATCTCGCGTGACCTTAACAGTATACGACGGGCGACCTATATCTGATCAAATAGACATCCCTGATAGCCTTACTGTGCAAGTATATTAGGTTTAGTCAAAGTCCTATCAATAAGTCTTAAGTTGTCGTTGAGATAATCGTCATATTTCTTTGACCTTCAATATCAGACAGTGATAGCCCAGCCAATCCTGAAGGTTCTTTAGTCCAATCAACAGCGAGGTCTCTCCCAGCATACCCTATTGTAATTGTCTTCATTTCCGTGTTGTATGGAGGCGGTGAGTAGCTCAGTGGTTAAAGCGTTCGTTCATCATGCTGGAAGATCGGGTTCGATTCTTTACAGTGGTACAATGATTAAAGTAATTGGGTTCGATTCTCCACCCATACATACGTACAATTTATGAAGCCTATTTAGTATGTCCCCCAATGCGACAGTGATCAAATACTAATAGAAAGGGCGGAAAATACACTCATTCACTGTAATGGATAAATGGGTGCTGGGTTTATTGTTGCTTGGAACAGTTGTGAGTGAACGAATGAATGTTGTGTTATGCCACTTGTAGCAATATTTTACTAACGTGGCCTGTAAATATTTCAGTCTGACGCAGACACACCGGCTGTTGGTACCATATGCAACGGTTCACGGAAATTAAGTAAGATAGAACATCCGAAAAATCATCAGTCAAATAATTTCGAAATGCATTTCCCAGTTAAGCTAACGCTCCACACTGCCATGTCTGTGTAAGGTCATGTGATGTTAATACCATTGTCTGTATGGCAACAGATGGCTCTATATTCCTGGGATTTCCGCTGATCACAGTTTCAAAATGGAATGAGTCTGCGCTAGTAGATGGCGCTGATATTTGTTCTGCATCAGAAGTTACAACACTACTCATAGCGTCGCTTCATCTAACATGTCGAGCGGACAGTAGTTTTTTGAATCTTGAGGCATAGTTATTTCTTTTAAGTATTTTCTTCTGGTACAAATTATTTTTAAATCAACCCAAATCAAATACATAAGTAAGTAAATAAATACATATTGACTTTTTGGTCTTTCATGATCAAAACTCAGTCAATTGCCGCCGTCCCAGCGAAAGCCAAGTGGGTAATGCCTCTTGTTGTAATCATACTACTCAGCCCAAACCTAACGCCAACCAACACGCTTGTCTCCCAGTGACACTCACGGACGACAAAATGCTAAACACGACCACCGATTTAGCATTCAATAATTTCTAGATCCGTTGCCTGTGCCATTGCGGAGTGTCCAGTGATACACTCGACTGAAACCAATGCCAGAGTTGGCGACAAAATGCGGGAATATTACAGCGCACTTCTCGCCTTGCTAGCGCCAAAGTGTCTACTTTGAATTCAAGAAGTGTTCCTGGTAATCTGTCACCGCGCGATTGTCGTCTGCTCTCAGAAGCTTCCATCCTCGTCTGCCAATCAGTAGCACAGCACCCTGACTGGATTATTCTGTGATCAAGTTGCAATCACTGCTTGCCAATGCAGACGATCAAGCCATGTGAAATGGACACGGGGAGACCTGAGATCCTATTCGAATTACCACTACTTTTGTTCTTGAAAAGCCTGGAGTGGACTTCATCCGATCGTCAGTCTATTGTTCTCAAATCTCTCTCTTTGGTGTTAGGGCTTGGGTGTCAGTCGGTATTACGAAGGTACGAAGTATTGGTGAAGTCGTTCAGCGTAAATAACACTGAAGGGAAAACACCGGATAAATCACTGTTGCATTATCGCTCTCTCGAGCACTAAGCTGTAATCGCCGTAATAGACGTCCACGGCGAAAAGCCTTTCAGTTAAATTGGCGTTCAAGACAGTACATTTAAATGTGTGTTAGATATTGATATGCACACCTGAAGGTGTTTGTTCATATGTCATGTAACACAGAATTATTGTATTGTCATGTGTTGCTTATGTTAAAATGTTGTTTGTGTTTGTTTGTTGTTTAATATTACAGTTCTACGGCGGCTGTCTGTAAATATTTGAGTTTGGACCAGTGAATTGAGTGATCAACAGGATGAGCATCGATCTATGCAACTCGGATATGATGACATGTGTCAACCAAATCAGCGAGCGTGACCACCGGCCCCGTTAATCATCGTCTCTTACGACAAGCATGGGTTACTGAAGATCAGTTCTAACCCGGTTCTTCACGGGTACCAAGAGATGATATTGAAAGTGGACTGGTTATGAACTTTATAATCTTTTTCAGAAGGATGTCATTGATTATACCAGTTACGTTAAGAGAACGTTTTTATAACAGAACTTAAAAAAGGAATGTCCACATCAGTGTTGATACGAACATACACGTGCTGTTTCATGTTTCGATTTGAGTGTTGCATTTATTGCATTGGCTGTTTTATGCATCAAGTTGACTGTTTTATGCATCAAGGTGACTGTTTCTTTTATTGCATTGACTGTTTCATGCATCAAATAACCTGTTTCATGGATTGAATGGCCTGTTTCATATACAACATTGACTGTTTTATGAACCGATTTGACAGTTTCGACGATCAAGATTGATTTTAATTTATAAAGTTGACCGAGTTGTTTGTGGTGCAACTATCCTCAACGCTGGTTTGTGTTTTGGCGGACTTTGATATCTGTGCGCTGGAATCCTTGATTCGTGCTTTTGTTGGGTTTCACAAAATTGGTAAACTTTCACCTCACTTTGCACGGTCCTCCTACACCCAGCTGACACACCGGGATATAACGGGAACACTGTTTAGAGCAACCGTAATCCCATCCTATTCATGAAAGCATCGCAACGAAGAACCTGGTATCGTTGTCGACTATGCTGTCACTGTATCGCATGTCGTTACTGTCGCTGGACAAAACCGGACCAGTCTTCTCACCAAGTCCTTCAAATTAGGAGACATGAATGACATTCTCTAATCTTCACGGACAAGGGAAGGATAGGGAACTCGTTCATGAATAAGATCCTCACATTTGCATAGTCCAGGAAATTGAGAAGCCATGTGCTTGAAACGTCGAGTCAATTTCAATCTGGCGTTGTGGCTGGCATATATGATTTCCAGGAGACGGTTTGTCATAGGGTTTGTGAGTGAAGAGAATTGTACCCGGCTTTAACGTGTAGTATTACTCAAGACATGGGCTTCAGGCTATGTACCAGTATCGGATTTAAAGCCAGGTCTTCGGGCAGCAAAACGAGACTGCCGTTTTAGTGATTGTTATTAAATATCGAAAATACAGTGTGTCACTGAAGTATCTTTTCAGCACAAAGTATTAGATAACTAACCGTGCGTTGTACTTGTGTTTTAGTGGTCGGCAATGTGAATGTGAGTGTAAACATTGTGGTATCATCTCGGTTGGTGGTCATCCCACTTTACACATATTGAGGCCACTTACACGTGATAGCAAAGAAATATGTTTTGTTTGTTTTTTAACGGTCTACTCGCCCTTATTAGTGAGGTGTGTACATAATGCAGGTGAGACTATTCAAGGCTTGATGATATGGGCATCACTACAGAGTAGAACAGTAATTACTAACTGTTGGTTGCAATAATATGTATATTACACGCCTAACAATTAAATATTACCAGCATGATTTGGTATGACTTGGTTTGGTTCTTGTTCAGAGCGAAACTAAGAAATATTCTGCAAGCAGCACAAGAGTCTATCTGCGACCTGTGTCGTCACGGTTACCATATGGTCAACAGATCCTGGCATGAGTAAGGAATGTAACTCTGTACAACGATATAAAATATACATTTGGAAAGTGGCGAACATAGTCGTCATGACTCCTACACTTAAACAGGAAGTTCTTATTAAACACAGAAATGCCATACCCTTTCAGAAAAGAGGTGTCGTCTCAAATCATAAACTGTTCTTCCATTGGAATTTTGATCGGTATGCTTATTGTTTACTATGGAACATATATATGAGGTTAGCATTAAGCTGATATGTTTCATTCCTGCCAGAGAGCATTATTTATGGTGGTGAACAAATGTGTGTAATTAATTTTATCTAGACAAAGAGCTGTGAAATGCACCACGTGGATATCTGGTGTCAGAAAGACTGAAAGACAGTTTATTGTCATATATACTCATGAAAACAACTAAGTGAATAAGTGTTCCTTTATGTATTTCCAGAATTCCACCCACAGTGAAAACATATCTTGTGAAGAAGCCTGGAAAAGGAACACTTTTACTTTCATGTGTTTCCTTATTCGTTTCTATGAGTATATGTTACAGAAACGCTAACAGTACGTCATATATACACTTCCATTGTACATTGATGCAGTCTGGTATTGAGATTAGTGTTTCATAATATATAGAACGAGTTTACAACAAGTAGGCATTCACTTGGAAAACTTAAATAACACACTGGCATTTTCAGCTTCACTATTACATTGGCTTCTATTTGCAATCTGTGTCAGGCTTCACTCTCCACTGATCGCACTGACAACACCTACACCTCTCTTACCACAGCTTGAATGATTCCTTTTAAATTCTAAAACTGGGGCTCCCATAGTAAGAATCGCTCGTTTGAGATCAAACGATATCTACAAGAGACAAATGAACTGTCATAAATCACATAATCAGTTACATCATCAGTTAATGACCTCACAATGCTTTAACGTCACAAAGAACACAGCTGACAATGCTATGACGTCACAGAGTTCATGACACCACAATGCTATGATGCCATAAAGCTGATGACGTCACAATGGTGTGACATGAGATAATTGCTCAAGAAGCCTAATGGCAGTTTTGTGTTCAGATAAATTCAATCTTTTACTGATATCTGATGAAGAATAATTTTAAATGATAAATAAAATCTCAGCCTCGTGTCTTCAGATATCAAATATATTAATATCTCACATGTGTCAACCAAGTCAGCGGCCCTGACCACCGATCCCGTTAGTCGCCTCTTACGACAACGACGGGTTGCTGAAGACCATTTCTAAGCAGGATCAAATTTAATGTTGGAATTCAGAATTTGCAGATCATAGAATTTTATAGACAAATTCCTATAATGGTCAGATGTGGGATTTGACCAGCGGAATGAAGCTGGGCTCAAGGTCGCATTTGAATACACCTTACTGCAGCTCATCAACTCCATCCTTCGTTTGAATATCACTACTACATCCGAAAGCTTGGAAATTGGTTTTCTAAAAAAATGTATTTGCTCAAACATTGCCACGTTAAACACGTTCGTGTCGAAATTGGATTTCCTCTTAAACGTAATACCCAGCATGTTTCCGAAACAGAAACAAAATCCAAAGTCAGTTATGGATCCAATATTACCGAAACCGGCTGGCCATCACGGCAGACACTCGACTTGAGCAGACCAAAGTACTTCGGTGTTGATTTCAAATGTCACCGCATCCCACGCCTAACGTCAATGAGCTTTGCATGAGAAACACGGGACACTGCTGGCTGTTTCAACTGAGGCTCGTGCTTCCCGTGCGTGGCAACTTACACGCGTGGAACTGTTTTTACGAAACACGTGCTTACCGAGATGTGAGCTCGTTCAGTTAACCTTCCCTCGCTTATTTGAAAAGGTGTACATATTCACACACAAGAACAAATAGACATGTGTCAAAAGTACATGGGCCATGGGTTCGCATGTTTATGCAAAACATTTTTTTAAAGTTTTTTTCCTTTTATCTGTTAGATTAACCCGTGATATTTTCGCAAGTGAGAGACTCTTGTAAAAAATAAATTTGGCTTATTATAAACAGGTACAAAATAGTTCCTGTCATTGAGGGGATCTTTCAGAAAGCTTAATTTCCGACTTAAAGAAAATGGCTGTCACATTGTCGTATTATCAGAGGCGGCTTACCTAAATCGTCCACAGGTGTTGAAGTGGGAGTGAGTACATTTTTATGCCGCTTTTAGCAATATTCCAGCAATACCACGACAATTATCGTTCTTTTGAGAGACAAGAGTTGGTGAGCTTTTATGTTTGGTTTGTTTGTTGTTTAATGCCGCACTCAGCAATATTCCAGTTATATGGAGAAGTTTTGTAAATAATCGTGTGGCAGATTCAACTTTGTATTGTATATAGTTGTAAATATAATAAACATGTGAATCTCTTAAAGTTGTGCGTCATATTATGATGAAATATACAATCTCATTAAATAACCTAAGTCTAATCTTTTTATGAATAATTTTATATTCAACATTTTATATCACACCCTTAGCCCTCTAAACATCAATCTAATCTTAAAAGTAATCTATGTCAGCAATACTCACTTCATTGCATGCTTTTCTCCCTGCAATCCCTTCTAAAGCATGTCCCTTGCTCAGGCTAGTGTGTAGGTTCTATTGTTCTCTGATCAGTCAAGAGTATAAGGTATTAGGTATTTAAAGGTTAATTTCGTCTAGTCTCTTGGTCAGTATCTTATGTGGTTATCATCGCGCATGTTGTGGTTTGTCCATATTCTTGGGGATCGAGATCATAGTGATCTGGACTGTGTTTCATGTATATACGATGACGTAAGCACCGGCAGTGTTACCTATGCGTTGAATGCAGGAGTTCAGGTCATACCAACCTGGCTTCATACCAACTTGTATTGCATACGTTGTAATAAACGTCCATCGCCTCACACCCAAGTGGCTTTGTAGTTCTTGCCCGACGGGAGTAACCCCATCCTAACACTACTACAATCGAATCTGGACCAGACAATCCAGTGAGAGCCTTCTGTGTAAAATTATGTTCCCCGACCCGGAAGTGGTACCAAAATTAATATTAAAAGTAACCAAAAAAATAACCAATATTTCCAAGGTAACAGTGACCAACGAATGTACTCGTCTTCAAACCTGTATTTATTACAGGTATGCATAATGCATGCTTGCATTTATCTCAGTTGGTGAGAATGCAACGATGAGGCCATCTGTGTGTATATTGTTTTCTTGTAATTTCAAAATGCTGTACTGATGTTTCAAGGTATGCACATGCAATTTGGAAGTTACATTTACAGTATTCAAACATATTCCGAGGTATTTAAGATCAATATCTTGAAATTGTAACTCTTGTTATCTTGACTTTTGAAATTTAAAGACAAACATATATTTTCTTTGATAGTTGAGATGTGTGAAGCCAATTCATGGTGTCCCCCGCCGTAATAAACATAATTCAGCTAAAACATTGCTAAAAGCAGCATAAAACTAAATTCTCACACACAATATCTGAGTGTGGTAAAAGGAAGGAGAGACGTTTTGCATGACACGCCTGTCTGACATGCCTGGTTTGCTAAAGACCAGTTCTAACCCGGATCTTCACGGATCCTCTGTTCTTAGCAAGGTGTGGTGTGCTTGGATATTCGTCTGATTCCCTAAGAAAGTCGACATGTAATTGTAATTGAAATTGAACTTGTATTTGACAAACTCGTGGTTTGCTGGCTTCAAATCTCTTAGGAAAATCTCCTGTGTGCGTAAGAAAACATAACTTAATCATCTGGGTGGCTTGTCACTTCTAATCTGCTCCTAAAATCCATAATTTTTGTTTTTTAAATATTTGTTGTGTGTAATTCCGCTATTGAGTAGTTCCATGATTAGCAATAATCCAACTATTCTCGACCAGGGACAGCAGAAATGGGCTTCACATAGTCGAGGGAAAAAAATACCAGCGCCTTGAACATGTACGAGTTGCGTGGATATGTGCGCTTTATAAATATCTTATAATAATCAAATAATACAATGCTTTTTCTGGAGTCCCGTCCTTGATATTTGTAGTATTGCTGAAAGTGGTGTAAAACCATACTCACCCCGTAGTTCAGCAATATTCCAGCTACAGTTCACTGGACCAGACGGACCTGTGATTGATATTATGAGGAACTACCCATGCCGTCTGTTTAAGGCACGCCGTCAGCTAAGTCACTGACACATCATCCCTGACCCGATATGTTGCCTCCACAGACAAGCATAAGCTGCTGAGAAACAATTTTAAACGATGTAACGTGAATCCCCAAAAAGATGTTGCAGCAAGGTGAATATTCATCACTGTATTTACTGCTGTAACTAATGCCTTTGTAATTTTTCTTCCTTTTGAATTGTGCTGCCATTCAATCTGGATATACCACTCTATCATATACCGTCATCATTCGTCACAGCCTTGTTGATCTGTAAACTTGATTCGTTTCAAAATACAGTTGTAGAATGTAAAACACCTCGGTATCTGCTGGCTTTAAACCAAATTCTTTCAGGGGCAGATATGCGATTAAGTTATTGTTTCAAATTGCACGTTTGTACGTACCAGCTAAAACAAATCGAATCTTCCCAAATATCGTCGGACTTAATGAAGTCATCTCGCGTGACCTTAACAGTATACGACAGACGTCTGCATTGAACACCTGAAATAGATTGAATATTCTCATAGATCATCGTTCTTAAATGGAGTCATCTCGCATGACCTTAACAGTATACGAGAGCCCACCTATATCTGATCAAATAGACATCCCTGATAGCCTTACTGTGCAAGTATATTAGGTTTAGTCAAAGTCCTATCAATAAGTGTTAAGTTGTCGTTGAGATAATCGTCATATTTCTTTGACCTTCAATATGAGACAGTGATAGCCCAGCCAATCTTGAAGGTTCTTTAGTCCAATCAACAGCGAGGTCTCTCCCAGCATACCTTGTAATTGTCTTCATGTCCGTGTTGTATGGAGGCGGTGAGTAGCTCAGTGGTTAAAGCGTTCGCTCATCATGCTGGAAGATCGGGTTCGATTCTTTACAGTGGTACAATGATTAAAGTAATTGGGTTCGATTCTCCACCCATACATACGTACAATTTATGAAGCCTATTCCTTATGTCCCCCAATGCGACAGTGATCAAATACTAATAGAAAGGGCTGAGAAAATACATTCATTCACTGTAATGGATAAATGGGTGCTGGGTTTATCGTTGCTTGGAACAGTTGTGAGTGAACAAATGAATGTTGTGTTATGCCACTTGTAGCAATATTTTACTAACGTGGCCTGTAAATATTTCAGTCTGATGCAGACACACCGGCTGTTGGTACCATATGCAACGGTTCACGGAAACGAAGTAAAATAGAACATCCGAAAAATCATCAGTCAAATAATTTCGAAATGCATTTCCCAGTTAAGCTAACCCTCCACACTGCCATGTCTGTGTAAGGTCATGTGATGTTAAAACCCTTGTCTTGTAATGAGTCTGTGCTAGTAGATGGAGCTGATATCTGGGATGCATCAGAAGTTACAATACTACTCATAGCTCTCTTCATCCAGCATGTCGAGCGGACAGTAGTTTCTTGAATCTTGAGGCACAGTTATTGCTTTTAAGCATTGTCTTCTGGTACAAACTATTTTAAAATCAACCCAAATCAAATACATAAGTAAGTAAATAAATACATATTGACTTTGTGGTCTTTCATGATCAAAAGTCAATTGCCGCCGTCCCAGCGAAAGCCAAGTGGACAATGCCTCTTGTTTTAAACATAACCCTCAGCCCAAACCTAACGCCAACCAACACGCGTGTCTCCCAATGACACTCACGGACGACAAAATGCTAAACACGACCACCAATTGAGCATTCAATAATTTCTAGATCCGTTGCCTGTGCCATTGCGGAGTGTCCAGTGATACACTCGACTGAAACCAATGGCAGAATTGGCGACAAAACTGCGGGAATATTACAGCGCACTTGTCACCTTGCTAGCGCCAAAGTGTCTGCTTTGAATTCAAGAAGTGTTCCTGGTAATCTGTCACCGCGCGATTGTCGTCTGCTCTCAGAAGCTTCCATCCTCGTCTGCAAATCAGTGGCACAGCACCCCGACTGGGTTAATCTGTGATCAAGTTGCAATCACTGCTTGCCAATGCAGACGATCAAGCCATGTGAAATGGACACGGGGAGACCGAGATCCTATTCGGATTACCACTACTTTTGTTCTTGAAATGCGTGGAGTGGACTTCATCCGATCGTCAGTCTATTGTTCTCAAAACTCTCTCTTTGGTGTTAGGGCTTGGGTGTCAGTCGGTATTACGATGGTACGAAGTATTTGTGAAGTCGTTCAGCGTAAATAACACTGAAGGGAAAACACCGGATAAATCACTGTTGCATTATCGCTCTCTCACTAAGCTGTAATCGCCGTAATAGACGTCCACGGTGAAAAGCCTTTCAGTTAAATTGGCATTCAAGACAGTACATTTAAATGTGTGTTAGATGTTGATATAGACGCCTGAAGGTGTTTGTTCATATGTCGTGTAACACAGAATTATTGTATTGTCTTGTGTTGTTTATGTTAAAATGTTGTATGTTTTTGTTTGTGTTTAATATTACATTTCTACGGCGGCTGTCTGTAAATATTTAAGTTTGGAACAGTCAATCAAGTGATCAACAGGATGAGCATCGATCTACGCAACTGGGATACGATGACATGTGTCAGCCAAATCAGCGAGCCTGACCACCGACTCTTAAGACAAGTATGGGTTACTGAAGTCCAATTCTAACCCAGTTCTTCACGGGTACCAAGAGATGATACTGAAAGTGGACTGGTTGTGTTGTTGTGTCACATTGTGTCTTCATTGTTCACAGCGGACTTTAAGTGCAACCGTGTGTTTGTATCAGGGTACCTCATGTATGTTATGAACTTTATAATCTTTTTCAGAAGGATGAGTATACCAGTTACGTTAAGAGAACGTTTTTATAACGTAACTTAAAATAGGAATGTCCACATCAGTGTCGATACCAACATACACGTGCTGTTTCATGTTTCGATTTGAGTGTTTGATTTATTGCACTGGCTGTTTTATGCATCAAGTTGACTTTTTTATGCATCAAGCTGAGTGTTTTATGCATCAAAGTGACTGTTTCTGTTATTTGATTGACTGTTTCATGCATCAAGTTGACTTTTTTATGCATCAAGCTGACTGTTTTATGCTTCAAGTTGACTGTTTCTTTTATTGCATTGACTTTTTCATGCATCAAATAACCTGTTTCATGGATTGATTTGCCTGTTTCATGTACAAAATTGACTGTTTCATTAATTGATTTGACTGTTTCGACGATTAAGATTGATTATAATTTAAGTTGACCGAGTCGTTTGTGGTGCAACTACCCACAACGCTGATTTGTGTTTTGCCGGACGTTGATATCTGTGCGCTGGAATCCTTGATTCGTGCTTCTGTTGGGTTTCACAAAATTGGTAAACTTTCACCTCACTTTGCACGGTCCTCCTACACCCAGCTGACACACCGTGATATAACGGGAACACTGTTTAAAGCAGCCGTAACCCCATCCTATTCACCCTTATGAAAGCATCGCAGCGAAAACCTGGTGTTGTTGTCGACTATACTGTCACTGTATCGCATGTCGTTACTGTCGCTGGACACAGCCGGACCAGTGTTCTCACCAAGTCCTTCAAATTAGGAGACATGAATGACATTCTTTAATATTCATGGACAAGGGAAGGATAGGGAACTCGTTCATGAATAAGATCCTCACATTTGAATAGTCCAGGAAATTGAGAAGCCATGTGCTTGAAACGTCTTGTCAATTTCAATCTGGCGTTGTGGCTGGCATATATGATTTCCAGGAGACGGTTTGTCATAGGGTTTGTGAGTGAAGAGAATTGTACACCGCTTTAACGTGTGGTATTACTCAAGACATGGGCTTCAGGCTATGTACCAGTATCGGATTTGCAGCCAGGTCTTCGGGCAGCAGAACGAAACTGCCGTTTTATTGGTTTTTATTTAATGTAAAAAATACAGTTCGTCACTGAAGTATCTTTTCAGCACAAAGTATTAGAGGTGAGGTGAGGTGAAATTGGGTTTTACGTCGTGCTTGAGAATATTTCACTCATATGACGACATATGCGTGTGTATGTGTATGTGCGTCTGGTTGTACTAGCCCAGACTGAAGCTGGTTTTATAGTGCTAGCCCACTGAGATACCATGCCGCAGTGAAGCATGAATACCCCACTCAGACACATTATACTGACTCCGAGCCGACCAGTCCTTGTTGTACCCATTAATGCCGAGCGCCAGGCAGGGACCAACAAGTACCATATTTCAACGCTCTAACCACTACACCACGGAGGTGGTTCAAAGTATTTGAGAACTAACCGTGCGTTGTACAATGTGAATGTGAGTGTAAACATTGTGGTATCATCTCGGTTTGTGGTCATCCTTAATTTAGACATAATGAGGCCACTTACACGTGATAGCAAAGAAATATGTTTTGTTTGTTTAACGGCCTACTCGCCCTTACTTGAGAGGTGTGTACATAATGCAGGTGAGGCTATTCAAGGCTTGATGATATGGGCATCACTCCAGAGTAGAACAGTAATTACTAACTGTTGCTTGCAACAATGTGTTTATTATATACCTGGAAATTGAATATTACCAGCATGATTTGGTATGGTTTGGTTTGTTCAACGCCACACTCAGCAATATTCTGCAAGCAGCACAGGAGTAAATCTGCGACATGTGTCGTCATGGTTACTATATGGTCAACATACCCTTTCAGAAAAGAGGTGTCGTCTCAAATCATAAACTGTTCTTCCTTTCGAATTTTGATCGGTATGCTTATTGTTTACTACGGATCATATATATGAAGTTAGCATTAAGCTGATATTTTTCATTCCTGCAAGAGAGCATTATTTATGGTGGTGAACAAATGTGTGTAATTATTTTATCTAGACAAAGAGCTGTGCATGCACCACGTGGATATCTGGTGTCAGAAAGACTGAAAGACTGAAAGACTGAAAAACTTATTTTCATATATACTCATGAAAACAAATAAGTGAATAAGTGTTCCTTTATTTATTTCCAGAATTCCACCCACAGTGAAAACATACCTTGTGAAGAAACCTGGAAAAGGAAAAAGGAACACTTTTACTTTCATGTGTTTCCTTATTCAAAAACTGTTCTTCTATTGGAATTTTGCTCGGTATGCTTATTGTTTACTACGGAACATATATATACGGTTAGCATTAAGCTGATATTTTTCATTCCTGCAAGAGAGCATTATTTATGGTGGTGAACAAATGGTGTAATTAATTTGATCAAGACAAAGAGCTGTGCATGCACCACTTGAATATCTGGTGTCAGAAAGACTGAAAGACTCATATACTCATGAAAACAAATAAGTGAATAAGTGTTCCTTTATTTATTTCCAGAATTCCACCCACAGTGAAAACATATCTTGTGAAGAAACCTGGTAAAGGAACACTTTTACTTTCACGTGTTTCCTTATTCGTTTCTATGAGTATATGTTACAGAAACGCTAACAGTACGACATATATACACTGACATTGTACATTGATGCAGTCTAGTATTGAGATTCGTGTTTCATAATATATAGAACGAGTTTACAACAAGTAGGCATTCACTTGGGAAAACTTAAATAACACACTGGCATTTTCAGCTTCACTATTACATTGGCTTCTATTTGCAATCTGTGTCAGGCTTCACTCTCCACTGATCACTCCGACAACACCTACACCTCTCTTACCACAGCTTGAATGATTCCTTTTAAATTCTAAAACTGGCTCCCACAGTAAAAATCGCTTGTGTGAGATCAAACGATATCTACAAGCGACAATTGAACTGTCATAAATCACATCATCAGTTACATCATCAGTTAATGACCTCACAATGCTTTGACATCACTAAGAACACAGCTGACAATGCTATGACGTCACAGAGTTCATGACACCCCAATGCCATGATATCATAAAGCTGATGACGTCACAATGGTGTGACATGAGATCATTGCTCAAGAAGCCTAATGGCAGTTTTGTGTTCAGATAAATTCAATCTTTCACTGATAACTGATGAAAAATGATTTTAAATGATAAATAAAATCTCACCCTCGTGTCTTCTGATATCAAATACATCAATATATCACATGTGCCTGCCAAGACAGGCGTCCTGACCACCCGATCCCGTTAGCCGCCTCTTACGACAAGGATGGATTGCTGAAGACCATTTCTAAGAAGGATCAAACTTAATGTTGGAATTCAGAATTTGCAGATCATAGAATGTTTACAGAGACAAATTCCTATAATGGTCAGATGAGGGACTTGACCAACGGAATGAAGCTGGGCTCAAGGTCGCATTTGAATACACCTTACTGCAGCTCGTCAACTCCATCCTTCGTTTGAATATCACTACTACATCCAAAACCTGGGAAATTGGTTTTCTAAAAACATGTATTTGCTCAAACATTGCCACGTTAAACACGTTCGTGTCGAAATTGGATTTCCTCTTAAACGTAATACCCAGCATGTTTCCAAAACAGAAACAAAATCCAGCAGACCAAAGTACTTCGGTGTTGATTTCAAATGTCACCGCATCCCACGCCTGACGTCAATGAGCTTTGCATGAGAAACACGGGAGACTGCTTGCTGTTTCAACTGAGGCTCGTGCTTCCCGTGCCTGGCAAATTACACGCGTGGAACTGTTTTACGAAACACGTGCTTACCGAGATGTGAGCTCGTTGAGTTAACCTTCCCTCGCTTATTTGAAAAGGTGTACATATTCACACACAAGAACAAATAGACACGTGTCCAAAGTACATGGGCCATGCGTTCGCATGTTTATGCAAAACATTTTTTCAAAGCTTTGTTTCTTTTTACCTGTTAGATTAACCCGTGATATTTTCACAAGTGAGAAACGCTTGTAAAAAAAATAAATTTGGCTTATTATAAACTGATACAAAATCGTTCCTGTCATTGAGGGGGTCTTTCAGAAAGCTTAAGTTCCGACTTAAAGAAAATGGCTGCCACATTGTCGTATTATCAGAGACGGCTTACCTAAATCGTCCTCAGGTGTTGAAGTGTGAGTGAGTAAGTTTTTATGCCGCTTTTAGCAATATTCCAGTAATACCACGACAATTGTCGTTTTGAGAGAAACAAGAGTTGGTGAGCTTTTATGTTTGGTTTGTTTGTTGTTTAATGCCGCACTGTATTGTATATAGTTGTAAATATAATAAACATGTGAATCTTTTAAAGTTGTGTGTCATATTATGATGAGATATACAATCTCATTAAATAACCTAAGTCACTTTATCAATATTTTTATATTCAACATTTTATATCACACCCTTAGCCCTCTAAACATCAATCTAATCTTAAAAGTAATCTATTTTAGCAATACTCATTTGCACTGCATGCTTTTCTCCCTGCAATCCCTTCTAAAGCATGTCCCAAGCTCAAGCTAGTGTGTAGGTTCAATTGTTCTCTGATCAGCAAGCGTATAAGGTATTAGGGTATTTAAAGGTTAATTTCATCTAGTCTCTTGGTCAGTATCTTATGTGGTTATCATCGCGCATGTAGTAGAGGGAATGATTGTACGGGACCAGGTCCAACAAAAGCCTCTGCAAAGCCTTATTCCCCAAATAAGGCTTTGGTCGGACCCTTAGCTCTTGCTACCATTACCCCTACTATAAAAGTTTGGGACGCTAGCGGGATACGAACTCCACATGTACGCGCCACTGAGCTACCGGTGACATGATTGAAGTATGTTGGTATCCTGGGATTGCATCATCGTGCCGCTATGCCATGTTTACCTCGACGAAACAGTTTAATGTGAATCGCCTATGATCTCTTTGGTGTTCGTAATAAAGGCTTGCTGGGCTTTTTTCACCCCTTGTTCTATGTACTTTTTTTTCTCGTCCTCGCTTATAGCAGACTTACGAGACTTGGATCGAATCTCTTGTTTCATTCTATGATATTTTGCGAGTTCAGAGAGGACTAAACGAAACTCCTCCTCTGAGATCTTACTGTCAGTGAGTGCGGTGGAAATAAGATCGCTTATGGTGTTAAGCTTTGCTTCAGCTAGAACCCCGATCTCATTATGCTTCAATGCTTTACGATGCAGTCTGCGGGATACAAGCTTAAGCACCACCCCCAACACCCCTGTCACCCCAGCTGTTATTTCGAGCCCTATCACTATAGGTGCGGCCACGATGGTAGCTAACAACCCAACACCTGCCACCCCTAGGCCCATGCTGGCTACCATAAGGGTAGTATCAGTCCCGTCCACGGCATTGAAAGCTCTATGGTACTTCTTATATAGTGCTTTCCGCTTGTCGCGGTCTTGTTCTAGTTGGCGTTTTACATCGCATAACTGCCTCAAGCGGAACCCGTCTACGGTTTCCAGGGTCTTCGCTACTTCCTCTACGACTGGGTACAGCCCCATCCTGTGTGCCTATAATATATATTACAAAAGATATTTTAATTGGGTTTCAGTTAATAGCCGATCCGGGTATACTATTATGATATAGTTTCCAACTAGTAGTTTGCTGGTATTAGTTTAGGGGGTATAGCTCAATCCTATAATATATTTTAATTGGGTTTTATTTAACCTTCGATTAATGTACTTAAGGCTGATAACACTTAGATTAACGTGCGTGTAAAAAAGCGGGGGTCTTAGCTCTACTTCCATTAAGGAGACGAACCCCATCAAGGCTTGCTAAAGGTCTGTGTCCCTGTACCTTAATAATGTTACAACGTTGGTTATTACACCTGTCTTCCCAATGTATCACCATATCATCTATAATGTAAAGATACTTACCAGGCGACGGTCTATGTCCGAGATAGACGTCTATGATAATTGTGTAGTTTTCCGCGACATTTCTAAAGACTTCTTGGTCTTCGAGTAATTTGATCTCTGTCTTCACCTTCCCACTGGAAGCTAACATGTTGCCCGAGTGGTCTGGTATTGGTACGACTTGTACACTAGATTCCGGAACGAATGATCCTATAATCATGCCGTTGTTCCTAATCTCGGAGATAGTATTATTTTGTTTCAGGGAGATATAAGGTGCGGTGAGAGTTAAGTTTAGTAACCATTCAGGCTCTTTAAAATCTGATAACGACACCCTCCTATACACGTTGTCTTTCAAGTGTAGGATGTATAAGGTGCCTTCCTCACCAGGCTGATCGAATCCCTCCGTGTCCCCTAGATCGTTAAGTGTAGTGTTGGGACGAAGCCAAGACATTGCTATAATACTATTACGATATAGTTTCCAACTGGTTTTCTGATAATAGTTCAGGGGGTGCACTTCACCCCCATGAAGTGTATGTTGTCGGGTAGGAAGATCTTGGTTAGTGATATCGTGTCTTCCACGATCACGGTGACACCCTGCAGACTGGTTTTGGAGTCGACACCCACCCGCACGTAAACGTTGCAAACGTGATACTGTTGTTGTTTCCCCCACCGGAGTTTGACCCCCTTCACGATTTCGACATCATTCCGCGATGGTTCCCCTAGGTAGACTTGGATGACCAGTGTTGAGTTCGCCGGTAGACTCTCTAGGATCTTGACCACGCCTTCGAATTCAGACACCAACTGCAATACCACGTTTTGCATCCCGGGTTTACCCGATAGCATGTGGGCTGCCATACTGGCGAGTGGGCTGATGACTACGCTACGTCTCTGAGTCGGGACGTAAGCCACGAGCAGGGTTCCGTTGTTCACGACTTTGTTTAGGTGGTTGTCTTTATTATCCGTGAACACGTAGGGGGAGCCGAGCCTAATATTGAGAAACCAGTCGGCTTTATCGGGTAACAACACCCACTTATCATCATCGGTGAAGACGAGTGTATATGGCTTATTTTTGGTGATAGCCGTCACGTTGCTCTCAACATCGGTTAAGTCGAACAGTTTGCCTCCGAACGATGGGTATATTATCCAATTATCACCGGTGTTGACAAGGGTGTACTTAGTGTTGACTGCCGCTCTTGTGGTATCTACTATATCACTTAGGTTGCTAGTACCACCGGAGGGGACTTCAACGCGTTTGTAAATGCTGTTTTTCAGTTGCAAGGCGTACAATTTACCATCTACTCCGGGGTCGTCGAATCCGCGTGTGTCCCCGAGGTCGGAGATCCCCACATTGATGCATTTTTTCAACTTCATTCCGGGACCTTGTGCGCTGGTCATTTTATGTGCAGCGTTATGCTAAGGTATCCTATATTCACGGGATTATGATTTATATCTAACACCGATATTATCAGCTCAGGGATGTTGCCCTGGGTTAACCTCTTATACTGCCGAGGTGAAAACGATTCAGTTCTACCGTCGTTGTATTTCTCCGTTTTCACCGGTACAGCTCTCAGTATAGTGGAAGGGTGACCCCCTTGAATGTTGTCAGTTGTGCTAACCTGGCTGAGATGAATGCACAGCTCTCGATACGGTACTAGGTCGGGTAACTTAGTGCCTGTGGTGGTAGTCGTTGGTTTTATCTCATCAGGCTGCATACCGAGTGTCCTCGCCAATGGTCGGCCAAGTCTCAAGGAGTTTCTCCCGTTGTTGATTAACACCACTGTGCCGTTTGAGTCGTTCATCTTGAGTTCGGCTCCTAGGGGTTTGAAGACCTCGTCGCTTAGAGAACACACGCTGTAGTAGCCGGCAGTTATCTGGTTGCGAGCACCACCTACGAACAGTTTATTGTTGCTAGCGTTGATGTTAGTCCATCGCGGTAGGTAGGTTATATCGCACAGTGCTACTTCGAGTTGACCCGACGTGTTATCGATCGCGTGCGTCAGCTGAACGGCCTCACCGCTCGTTATTCCTGGAAGTGTTATGTACATGTTAGAGTATATAAACTCATTATATAATAGTTTTAAAATGTACTCCCCTGGAGTGTTTTACCCTAAACTGGACGTAGATTTCCCCCACATGAAGATCGTTGTCGCTGCCGGGTTGTATTTCGACGCCCAGTTCATAGATGTGTTTGATAAGTATAAGTTTTCGGTGACTAACGCTAAGGTAGTTCACGCTTGGTTCAACAAACCGATGCAGTTCTGGCAGAATCAACTCAACTTCGCCGTGTGGTGCGCTACAACGGGGGTGTGGTGTGACATTGACCGACACTCGGCGTGGACCGCTGAGTCAGTCTGTGTTCACGTTTCACGTGTACTACCAGGTCAGGCGTATCCTCAAAGAGATCAGCGCCCCGCTCCCACAGGAAAAGGCGTGGAATGCAGTAAACAACCAATACGATAGACGGGCCTACGAACGTATTTGCAACGAATTCGAACTAAACACGAAGACGGATTGGCGTTTGCCGGGACCGAACCACGGGTTGGGTATCCCCATCGTTCACAATATGCCCCTCGTGGAAGCCAGCGAGAAGTTGAAAGAATGGGATTACGAGTCGTATCATCACCTCACAACCAACGAGTGGGATGACCGTTACATGGCTTTCGACAACAGTAAGGATTACAGAGTCTGGAGGTTTGAGCAGGGGGCAGCGGATGACTGGAAAAAGTTCATGCTGGACACATCGAAAGGGTTTACTCGTGCTGGGGTAATCAGGTTAAACGACTCGATTCGAACGTACGTGTGGGCGCTGTTGGGTGCGCAGACGCAAACGCGTTCCAATATCCTTGGTAAGGGGACTGCTTACGACGCTCAGAAACAGTTCGTTGTCAACGTTGAGGATGCTATCAATGCTCCAGTTGATCTCCCGAGTGCCATCAAACGCTACCAAGACGTGTTGGAATATGCCAGGTCGAAAGTCGACTACGTCTTCGACGTGGGGTTGTACATGGCTCCGAGCGATATGCAACTGAGAGTAAAAAAAGTGGTGGGCTACAACAACGAAATAGTCATAGCCACGGCGGGCCAAAAGTTGGGCGTCAACCTCGATGTTAACGTCCCCCACGTCCCACCACCCACGACCGGTGAAACGGGTATAGTAGCGCCACCCCCGGAGCCTAGGGTTTCACACACACACCCCTGTGGGTCACCCACTGTGGGTTCACAGCACATCGATCGTAAAACAGCCCTGGTGGTTGGCGGGGTAGCTTTGGGCTTATTTGGTTAAAAATTCCTTAGCCGCTACGTACACCAGACCCACCACGGCGACGATGGCTGCCCACAGGTTTTGACTGAGCCACGTGGCAGTTTTAGCCAGAGCGCCAACAACCACGAGACGATGCTACCCAGGATGCCAGGCAGGGCTTCGGCAGCCTTACCAGCCAGTTTAGCCAGGGCCTCCCCGAGTTTTTTATCCAGGCTTTGACCCCCCACCACTTGGTGGTGTGCCGCCACTTTGGGGTGTGGGGTACCCCACTCAATGACACTACCAGGGTTGATATGATGAACCCCAATGCGGTCAGAATGCTGGCGATGGTGATCCCTTGCTCCCGAACAGGATCCGAATCCTGTCAGCTAACGTGGTGTCTTGGTGGAGGACTCGATCAACGGTTTCCGCACACGGCTGACCTGGGATCGAAGCTGGTCTCGAAGGAGGATGCCGTTTCTAGCCGGTCTTCTTTCATCTTCCAAATTACGATTCGTTCCTCGATGGTGGCTTTCAGAGACTCGTCCTCCGTTTCACCGAGTTTGGCCTTTTCATGGGCGATGTGGTCGTCTATCGCGTCCAGTTTGGCCGTGTTGTTCACGAGATGTCCGCGAATGGTTTGCATGGCCTTGTCCAGCCCCCGTAGTTCCCCGAGCGGTAAATTCGAACCCGGTAAGGGTTTGTTATGGTATGTGGCCAACAGCTTTTCAATGTTATCAGTCATATCTTGATCCGATGTGGCGCCCCTGATGTCTTGCAGATCTTGAAGGGGAAGGGCTTTAGGCCGTGCGCCCCCGTAATCTATGAAGCCTAGTTCATCGCGAATAAAGTCACCCCATGGCGACTGCCGAGTGTTGATAAGGCGTTGTCTCTCTCGTGCGCTTATTCATGAGATCGATCTCCGGCGACCCCTCAGTCGCAGCGTGCCATTGCCATCAACAAAAACTTGGAATAGTCTCGCCCCAACGGCTCTACGTAATTTTTATCCCCTTTAAACCATCATAAAACCCGTTGACGGCCTGCTGCACGACGGTTCGTTGCCTTGCGAGAATGAGGTTTCATCATCCTCGAATGCCTGGGTATTATCCCACATATTATCCATAGGTATGTCTTCATGACCGCCTTCAGCCATTATTTAGTATTAAAACTTATATATTTCATTTATATAACAATGTACGGTAGAAAACTAGATCCTTTCAGAAGATCAAGAGAGCCTCTAGGCGCCAGAGCCGTGCGCCAGTCGGTGACCATCACCAACAATCCCAGCAAGATAGACCAGAACCAAACGCTGCTGGTTAGATTTCCAAACCTTGGCGAGAATGACCTCATTGTACCAGGCACGGTTCGACTGGCGTTCAACATCACGTTGACCTCCGACAACGACAAACGTGAGCTAGTGCGGAACGTAGGTCGAGCCATTATCAAGAAAACCACCATCAAGATCAGCGGTAACGAGGTGCTGAGCATCGACGACAGCGACGTGTTTCACTGCTACGGGGATCTCTGGAAAAGCGAGGGAGAACGTGTCAATGACGTGTACCAGGGTATCAGCAAATCGACCAGGTCGCGCATTGGGTATGCCTTCACGGCAGACCAGTTATCCAAGATCACGGACGGTGAAAAGGCCATCGCCAAGCCGCACATGGAACAGGTTCTGGCGCGCGCGCCGACTTCGAAGTTGTTTCACGGACACGCGCCGCTTTACCAGGCCGCTGGGTGATAGGCTTGAATACGAAGCTAACGCTTAACGACTACAGCAAAGTAGTGCGACGCCGAACGGTGATGAGGCCAGTTACGCCATAGACAACATCTCTGAGTTCGACATGGTCACTAGCCCGAGCTGGCCAGGCAGGTTCGAAGCCAGTACTCTGGGAAGATGGCCATCCTGTACGACCGCATACTGAGGCATAGATCAGTCGTGCGAGATAAGAGCGACACTGTGTGGAATATCAACCTGAACGCGCCGGGCGCCGATCGATGAAAGGCATCCTGGTCGTCCCCCGCGGAGGATTACGAGCCGTTCCGAGGGACAGCGAGAAGTTTTTCAACCCCGAGATTGAAAAGGTGGAAGTGACCATAGAGGGCGTGCCCAACCAGTTGTTCAGTCATGGTATGAGGCCATACCAGCAGTGGGATGAGATAAAAAGCTACCGGTCATCAAACAACACCCATACATAACCAAGGACCTGGACCTATCCTCCGTGCAAATCGGTGAATACCTGGCCACCACGCACGCGCTGTGGTTGGACATGCGATCCACGGATGACGATAAACTGCACGGTAGCGCGACGCCGATAGACAATGGCAGCTTAAGGGATTACTATCCAGATTACCAAGAAGGCTCAACCCGCTGGCAAGTTGAAATTATATCTGTACGTGATTATGGACGCGCAACTTAATATAGACAATGGGAGATTCGTGCAAGCCATCTACTGATTTGCCCCGCGACCCACACTGCGCCATAGTGTGCGGGCAGACTGGCTGTGGGAAGACCGTTTTCGTGTTGGATATGTTGGAGGGGTACTACAGGGATGTGTTCGACCACATCGTTATCATGTGCCCTACTCTGAGCATGAATAAAACGTACACGGAAAGACCTTGGGTGATGACGGACCCGGACGTACACAGAGTCGACCCGGGACCACGTCTGCAGGACTGGTTGAAAGCTTACCATATGAAATTTAAAGGGGAGTCGACGTTGTTCATACTGGATGACTGCAGCGCTAATCGTGAGATAACAAAAAAGAGAGACATGCTATCGTACCTGGCCTTCTCTGGCCGACACGCAAATCACAGCGTCTGGGTACTGACGCAGAAGTTCAACTCGGTGTTGAAAGACCTAAGGGAGCAGACGCGATGGGTGGCCTTATTTCACTGCAAGGACAGGGATTCGTTCGAGGAGTGTTTGAGAGAGAACGATGTGATGAGTAAATTAGAACGGGAACGGGTGAAGAAACAGCTCGCTGAAACTAAACACGCTAAGCTCGTGCTCAAGACCGACCAACCAGTAGCCTATAGGGTGTTTTAGCTTAGCAATGCTTAGTAAATGCTTAGCAAAGCTAAGCAAAGCTTAGCAATGCTTAGTATAAATACTTAGCATTTAGTTATAGCTATGGTATTTGAAGTGTTTGTCGTGTGCAACTTAACCTTCATTTCCCTGTGTTTTGCCTGCATCGGGTATTATATTGTTAAAACTAAAACTTACTTGTTACATTATAAGATGGAGTGTGATGAACTGCTCGAACAATTGTTGGTACCCCAATCACCACAGGTGGACGATGATAAGCGAGAGAAACTGGTGGCGTTGGCTGTTGGCGGCAAAGCCAAACATTACTTTGGGGAGTACACTCCAGATAAAATTCACAAAATGTCAGCTGAAGAAATCGATAAACTGTACGCTAGATACGAGTCTAGACTAGGTGCAGAAATGACAAAGACAATAGGATCGGCTATGACCCAGATATACACTGGTATTGCGTCATACTTCCTTCCCATCCCCCGAGCGCCGACTTTACCTGTGGGAAGACCTTGAGAAAGACCCTTTATCGAACACACTTTGAGCTCTATTAGCTGCGAGCTGTACCACAAATACGGTATGTTGTTAGCCCCGTGACGGCGGCGATTATTACGGCAAAGCATTGTCAATTTGAGAGGAAAAATAATAATAATAGTATAGATGGATGCTGCACAGGAGACCCCCAAGGAGGAGACCCCTTCAGGAGGAGACCCCCCACCCAACAACTGAGGTGAAACCCCAGGAGGTGACCCTCCCACAGTAACCAGGCAGAAGAATCCTAAGAGAGTAGCTGCCGGTAAAAACGGTGGTGTAACCAACATAAAATTATCAGGGTGACTCACCCGAGCGACTCTTGTTAGTTGTATGCGCAACTGCTGCCGTGGCTATCTCGTGGTTATATACACGACACAGGGATCCCAGGGAGGGAAACCCTCCCCACAATTAGAGGTCAACCCACATATCATGTTATAATTTAATATTTTTATATCATATACATAATGTCTGAGGGGAAAACGTTCGTCAACGACGCATACCACGCCACAGTGGTCGCCAGTCTAGCCGTAGGATACGCTCGGTTGACTAAAATGGTGCTTAAACAACCGACTATCAAGCTAGATTTCAACCTGCAGGATATGGGTATGCTCATAATGAACCTTGGTATGGCGATGGCTACAAAAGACATCCTAGTAAAACAAGGGATACTACCTGAAAATATTATGAAGTAAATATAGGATGGCTACGATTGCCATGATGGTTGGTGGGCGTTAGTGAATGCCCTGGCATTTTCCGGGAGTAATTTCCTCTTCTCGAAACTACGAGAGTCACACGCGGCTGAAATACAGGAAGAGAGGAAGCGGCACGATCTCGCTATTGAGAAATTACAAACAGCACAGGCTGAGTACGCTAAAAAACGCCTCCAGAGGATCGATTACATTAACGAACAACTCAGGCGTGAAAACCATGCCGTTCAAACATTCCATGATGTCGACGATGCAGCGAAAGAATACTACTTATTAACTGGTAAACAATTGGAACCACTGAATAAACCCACACTCGCTCAGTACTACACACCATCCAAGGGCAAATGGACCGTGAACTGGTATTCATAGCTGGGTATTGCAGCGACTGCGTTGGTTGCGAAACAATTAGACTAAATACTCATATAAGTATGCTAAACATGAGACCTGCTCCATACCGATGCGAATACATACTTATGGGGAAGAAAGAAGCCTGTGATAGGAGATGCAGGACTCAGGGTACTGTTGTTTCCACATGGGAAGCCCGAACTACACGTGTTCTGTGTGTGGCATAGGGGTCAAAGGGCACTACTGTTTATGTAAAGCTCACGGAGCGAACGTAGTCAGACATCACCTCATCTACGAGAATAAAAAGGCCTACATAAAAGAACGTAGGCGGCTTCTCAAGATAACAGTGTAGTGACCCAATTAGAGATTATACACACATACGTATAGCTATGTTTGTGGAAATTGAGCCCACTGAGAAGCTGGCAGATGGATGTGGGGAAAAGTATAGATATTAGTGCCCTCAAACCCATGACTATATAAGGGGTGCTTCATGGTAAAAGTAGGGTTTGATGTGCCACACTTGGAATTACTTTGATGGGGATATAGATATACTTGTTGCAAGTAATACAAAACACCCTACTATGCTGCTGGGTCGATAAGGTGTATCTTGATTTTTTACCTTACGGTGGTCCAATTAGACATTAATTCTCTTAGGTGTGTATGCAATTATGGCTACTATATGCGAGCTTAAGAATATCGCAAGACAGAGAGGTGTTATTGGATATTCTCGAATGCGAAAGCCAGCATTGTTGAGATTACTTAACATACAAGCCCCTCCCACGGTAAAACAATTAAAAGCTCAAGCAAAACAGCTTGGGTTCACGGGTTATTCAAACCTGGGGAGAGCCGGGTTAATCGCATTGTTATCACATGCCCCTCAGAGCAAAACCTCCCACTGTAAAACAATTGAAAGCTGAAGTTCGTGATTTGGGGTTAGGTGGGTATTCCCGTGATGACAAAACCACAGCTTGTAGAACTGTTACGGCAGAATAGAGCTATTGACCTACAGTTCATACCCACTGAGCGCTGTAGGTAATTATTTAAGAGGCTGGCGCATGCATGTTGATAGGAACATAGACATTACAGATATTAAGCCACTGATAGCTGATAAAATAAATCAGGAACTAACCAGTCTGGGAAGCATCAAGTTTCAGATCACAGTTAAAATGTCACTCGATAAGCAAGTTGGGGGAGGGGTCACTGAGTACGTTCAGCCTTACTTCAGAGGTAGGCAAGAGGTTGTCACGCATACAGAGACCATAGACGCATCGATCGATACCAGTTTTCAGCAGATACGGGAATACCTAGAACGCTACACACACTTGGGGTCCGGGTGGGCTGTAGATAAAATCGATAATGTCTATCTAGACATAGCTAACTACGTGCCGTTCAGAGGCGGGTCATACCTAGACTTGCCCCCCTACTATAGGAAAAAACAGGCCATGGTAAACGTCAAGAATAGAGGAGACGATTGCCTGAGGGTAGCTATCAGGTCAGCCTTGTTTCCAGCTGACACTCATTCAGACAGGCTTTCTAGCTATCCCCAAGATGATGGGCTCAACTGGGATGGTATAGATGAACCAACCCCCATATCCCAGATCACTAAAGTAGAAAAACAGAATAATCTAGCTATAAATGTCTTTGGGCACGAAGGTAACACAACAATAGTACACAGGGTCAGCCCATCGTTGGGGAAACCCCAACTGGGGGAACCCCACCAAGTTATCAATATATTCATGATCCAACGAGGTGAAAAGTATCACTACACGTGGATAAAACATCTCAGCCGGTTGTTGCACGACCAGTCGAAACACGTTGGGAAAAAACACTTTTGTGTGCGATGCCTACACGGTTTCAGCCGAGCTGATTTATTAGAATCCCACCGGGAGGATTGCCAAGGTGTGGGGCAGACGGCCATACGGGTCGACATGCCCAAGGAAGGTGACAATATCCTAAAATTCGACAACCACAAGAACCAAATGTCTGTGCCTTATATCATATACGCCGACTTTGAAGCCTTGGTCAAACCTATTAAGGTTGTTGGGGATACCCCAACCACACTCAAAACACAGGAGCATGAAGCCTGTGGGTTTGGATACGTGGTCGTCCGTTGTGACGGGGAAACGAAAGCTCCGGTAGTGTACAGGGGTCCCGACGCGGCTGAAAGGTTTCTAAAGTGTTTGCAGGAGGAAGAAAAAATTATTAGGAATGCACTGTATAGAGTCGCTCCCATGCGTATGACCCGAGCCGACCGACTAGCTCACGCCTGTAGCACTAATTGTCACGTGTGCGACTCACCACTGAATGGTGATTCCGTGAGAGATCACTGTCACGTAACCGGTAAGTATAGAGGCGCCGCCACAGCTGCGGTAACCTCAAGCTTAGAATCAACCCTAAGATAATAAACATCCCCGTTGTCTTTCACAACTTGAGAGGGTACGACTCTCATTTGATCATGCAGGCCATCGCGAAAATCGATGGTAATATAACGTGCATCCCCAACAACATGGAGAGATACATCTCCTTCAGCTTAAACGGCCTTAGGTTTATAGATTCAGTACAATTTCTATTGTCTTCATTAGACAGTCTGGTCAAGGCCAACGATACCTTCCCTATCACCGACCGATACACAGACGCCGAGACTAGACCCCTGCTTATGAGGAAGGGTGTGTACCCCTATGAGTACATGGATAGTTGGCCCAAGTTCGCCGAGACCAGACTACCTCCCATCAGAGAATTTTACAGCAATCTGACCGACTCGAAATATCCCAAGACGATTACTCGCACGCGATTAACGTATGGAATAAACTGGGTTGTAAGAACCTGGGGATTATCACGACCTGTACTTGAGGACAGATGTACTGCTGTTAGCCGACGTGTTTGAGACGTTTAGGCGGACATGTTTCAAGCAGTATAAACTCGACCCCGCGATGGTATTACACCAGCCCAGGTCTGTCGTGGGATGCCTTGCTTAAAAAGACCGGAGTTAAGTTGGAATTGCTTACAGATTATGACATGCACCTATTCATTGAGAAAGGCTTGCGAGGTGGGATCTCCATGGCAACCAAACGATACGCGAAAGCAAATAATCAATACGTGAAGGGTTACGACCCTAGCAAGCCAACCAATCACATTCTCTACCTCGACGCCAACAACCTGTACGGCTGGGCTATGAGCCAGTATCTACCCACAGGGGGATTCGAATGGGTGCCACAGGAGGTCGATGTTATGAGCATCGCACCAGATTCAAACAAAGGTTATATCCTCGAGGTTGACTTAGAATACCCCAAGGTATTACACACATCACACAACAGCTACCCCCTGGCCCCCGAACGTATGAGGGTTAACCCAGACTGGATGTCTGAGTACCAACATAACTTGTTAGGTGGGCGGGTGACAGACGTTGAAAAACTCGTGCCTAACTTAATGAATAAGACCAAGTACATCGTTCACTATCGCAACCTACAGCTGTACCTGTCGCTGGGTATGAGGCTGACCAAAATACACAGGGTGCTCGTGTTCGACCAGAGCCCATGGATGGAGCCCTACATCAGAATGAACACAGACCTCCGAAAGCTTGCCACCAGTGACTTTGAGAAAAATCTCTACAAGCTCATGAACAACTCGGTGTTCGGTAAGACTATGGAGAACCTGAGGAAACGCGTGACCGTGAAGCTGGTTCGGTCGAATGAGGAAGACAAG
This sequence comes from Haliotis rubra, assembly GCF_003918875.1. Classification (NCBI taxonomy): domain Eukaryota; kingdom Metazoa; phylum Mollusca; class Gastropoda; order Lepetellida; family Haliotidae; genus Haliotis; species Haliotis rubra. The sequence goes on along the minus strand of NW_025767485.1, from coordinate 38,915 downwards.
CTCAGGAGACTGATAGCCAGTCCGCATTCAACCGTAGCAAGATATTCACCGATGACCTAGTTGCCCTACACATGAAGAAAAGCCACATAAAATTCAACCGCCTGTTTACGTGGGGATGAGCATCCTCGATTTATCCAAACACCTGATGTACGACTTTACTACAACGAGCTTAAGAAACAGTACGACGACAGGTGTGAAGTGCTGTACACTGACACGGATTCCCTGCTGATGGAGATTCGAACCGAGGACGTGTAATGAGGACATGAAAAACACCTCGATTTGTAATGACACCAGCGACTACCCCAAGGACCATACCATACACAGCACGGTGAATAAAAAGGTCCTAGGTAAGATGAAGGACGAGTGTGCTGGCACGCCCATAGCTGAGTACATAGGGTTGAGGCCTAAGATGTACTCCATACTGAAAGCCGACAATAGTGAGATCCGAAGGCTAAGGGTGTTAAGAAGTACGTGGTTAAACAACACATCAAACACGCCAGATTCAAGGAAGCCCTGTTCAAGACCCGTACCTTTAGACATAAAATGAACACACTTAGAAGTGATGGCCATAGGATATACGGACTGACTATAAACAAGACGTCCCTGTCGCCTATGGATACTAAACGTTGGATAGCTATTGATGGGATAAACACGCACGCGCGTACGGGCATGAGAAAATTGAACCAAGAACATTGAACCAAGACATGTCACGGAACCAGAAAAGTTTGAGGCTATTTACTATAGCCCGCGTGGGTACTGGAAAGGAGCTAGCTGTAGATAAGCTGGCTAAAATGGCGAAAGTACCGCCGAGGAAGCCAAAGCGTGGCTTGAAAACAAGCCCTGTGGCAGATCTATTTGCCACCACCACGCTACGTGCCTAGAAGGAAGTTCGGTATTAACATACCTAATAGCGTTCACCAGGCAGACCTACTGTTCCTACCCCACGATAAAAGGTACAAGTATGCCTTAACAGTCGTGGATGTAGCCAGTCGCTACAAGGAAGCCGAACCCTTGACCACGAAAGATTCGGTCCAGGTAGCCAGAGGATTCGAACGTATATACAAACGCAGTCCGCTGACGCGGGCCAACAGAGCTGCAAGTTGACCCAGGGCGGAGTTCATGGGTGCCGTGGTCACAACTGCTAGCCAAACACGATACAAAGGTCAGGCGTGGCACGGCCGGAGCCCATCGCAGCCAAGCCATAGTTGAGAGATTTAATAGGACTTTGGCTGAGCGCTTATTCGGACATCAGTATGCTAGGGAGATGGCCACCCCGGGAAAACGATCAACTGAATGGGTCACGAGGTTACCTAAGGTGGTGTCGGCAATCAACCATGAAGTCACCCGTCTCACCGGCAAAAAGCCGCAGACGCTTATCAAACTAAAATCAATAGTTGCACAGTCGGCCGCTCCTTTGCGTGGGAAGGAGAAACAGATACCAGACAGGGTCCTAGTGAGGTATCTATACCAGCCGGGGGAACACGAGGGTGATAGCCGTAAGCGAGCCACCGATCCTATATGGTCAGTCAAAACTTACAACATAGATAAAGTGGACATTAAAGCAGACGAGCCTAACTTGTACTACTTGAGGGATGGGCCGGGCAGAGGGTTTGTAAGAGAAGAATTATTGATCGCACCGCACGGCACAGTGTTACCGCGATAGTGTCAATGATCAGGAAAGTGCTAGTTCAGGATAGACCCGTTAAAACCGAGATGATTCAGCTATGTCCCCCGTAGCTCAATCGGTTGAGTGGTGCGCCCATTATGTATAGTTTGGCGCGAGCTATACATGTGGGTTCGTGATCCCGCCTTTGCCTCAGGAGATTCCTTGCAACTTTGTGTGATGTGAGGTGTTTCGTAAGGAATCAAGATCATATCAGTTGGGTCGCTTAAAAGCACTTAGCTGAGAGGGGCACTCTCATGGTGAGAGAAAGGCAGCCGCACAATTCCCAAGGGAGGAAGCGCAACATCATCTTCGATTTCACCCTTGGGGAATTGTGGCTGCCGGGGACATTTTACTACTTTTAGAACCTTTCTATCTTTCTATGTCATAGCGCACGTTATAATGCAATCCCACACACTTCAGCCGCGGGAGTTCGTATCCCGCTAGCGTCCCAAACTTTTTATAGTAGGGGTAATGGTAGCAAGAGCTATGGGTCCGACCAAAGCCTTATTTGGGGAATAAGGCTTTTGCAGAGGCTTTGTTGGACCTGGTCCCGTACAATCATTCCCTCTACTACTCTAAAGACCAGTTCTAAACCCGGATCTTCACGGGTCCTCTGTTCTTAACAAGGTGTGGTGTGCTTGGATATTCGTCTGATTCCCTAAGAAAGTCGACTTGTAATTGTAATTGAAATCGAACTTGTATTTGACAAACTCGTGGTTTGCTTGCTGAAAATCTCCTTAGAAAATCTCCTGTGTGCGTAAGAAAACATAACTAGTCATCTGGGCGGCTTGTCACTTCTAATCTGCTCCTAAAATCCATATTTTTTTTTTAAATATTTGTTGTACGTAATTCCGCTATTGAGTAGTTCCATGATTAGCAATAATCCAACTATTCGCGACCAGGGACATCAGAAATGGGCTTCACATAGTTTACCCAACTGGGGAATCGAACCTAGGCACTTGAATTACTAGCCTATGACCAAATAGTTGTCACATGAATACGTGCAAACACCTTGTTGCGGGTACAGCAACGGCAAATGAACTTGAACAAAGTACTGTGACTATGTGTCCCAGTCCACCCAGCCTTAAATGGGTACTTCGTAAGGATTCCGAAAGTCGCAATAACTTGGTGCGCCTAGTGGCTGCAAGGGTTGTATGGTCCCCATGGAGCTGAGATTGATAATACAATGTGCCGTTGAGATTGGCATCCAATGGTCGAGGGAAAAAATACCAGCGCCTTGCACATGTACCAGTTGCGTGGATATGTGCGCTATATAAATGTCCCATAATAATCAAATAATAAAATGCTTTCTCTGTAGTCCCCTCCTTGATATTTGTAGTATTGCTAAAAGTGGTGTAAAACCATACTCGCCCCGTAATTCAGCAATATTCCAGCTACATTTCACTGGACCAGACGGACCTGTGATTGATATTATGAGGAACGACCCATGCCTTCGGTTTAAGGCACGCCGTCAGCTAAGTCACTGACTCATCATCCCCGACCCAGGGGCGGTGGGGTAGCCTAGTGGTTAAAGTGTTGGCTCGTCACGCCGAAGACCCGGGTTCGAATCCCCACATGGGTACAATGTGTGAAGTCCATTTCTGGTGTCCCCGGCTGTGATGTTGCTGGAATATTGCTAAGAGCGGCGTAAAACCAAACTCAGTCAGTCAGTCATCCCCGACCCGATAAGTTGCCTCTACAGACAAGCATAGGCTGCTGAGAAACAATTTGAAACGATGTAACGTGATTCTCCATAAAGCTGTTGCAGCAAGGTGAATATTCTTCACTGTATTTACTGTTATAACTACTGCCTTTGTGCTATTTTTTCCTTTTTAATTGTGCTGCCATTCATTCTGGTATTACCACTCTATCATATACTGTCGTCATTCGTCACAGCCTTATTGATCTGTAAACTTGATTCGTTTCAAAATACAGTTGTAGAATGTAAAACGCCTGGGTATTTGCTGGCTTTAAACCACATTCTTTCAAAGGGCAGATATCCGATTAAGTTATTGTTTCAAATTGCACGTTTGTACGTACCAGCTAAAACTAATTGAATATTCCCAAATATCGTCGGACTTAATGAAGTCATCTCGCGTGACCTTAACAGTATACGACACAGACCTATGTCTGCATTGAACACCTATGAATCTCATAGATCGTTCAAATTAACAGTAACGAGAGCCCACCATTCTGATCAAATAGACATCCCTGATAGCCTTACTGTGCAAGTATATTAGGTTTAGTCAAAGTTCTATCAATAAGTCTTAAGTTGTCGTTGAGATAATCGTCATATTTCTTTGACCTTCAATATGAGACAGTGATAGCCCAGCCAATCCTGAAGGTTATTTAGTCCAATCGACAGCGAGGTCTCTCCCAGCATGCCTTGTAATTGTCTTCATGTCCGTGTTGTATGGAGGCGGTGAGTAGCTCAGTGGTTAAAGCGTTCGTTCATCATGCTGGAAGATCGGGTTCGATTCTTTACAGTGGTACAATGATTAAAGTAATTGGGTTCGATTCTCCACCCATACATACGTACAATTTATGAAGCCTATTCCTTATGTCCCCCAATGCGACAGTGATCAAATACTAATAGAAACGGCTGAGAAAATACACTCATTCACTGTAATGGATAAATGGGTGCTGGGTTTATCGTTGCTTGGAACAGTCGTGAGTGAACAAATGAATGTTGTGTTATGCAACTTGTAGCAATATTTTACTAACGTGGTCTGTAAATATTTCAGTCTGACGCAGACATACTGGCTGTTGGAACCATATGCAACGGTTCACGGAAATTAAGTAAGATAGAACATCCGAAAAATCATCAGTCAACATAATATCGAAATGCATTTCCCAGTTAAGCTAACGCTCCACACTGTCATGTCTGTGTAAGGTCATGTGATGTTAATACCCTTGTCTGTATGGCAACATATGGTTCGATATCCCCGGGATTTCCTTTGATCACACAGTTTCAAAAGTAATGTGTCTGCACTAGTAGGTGGCGCTGATATTTGGGCTGCATCAGAAGTTACAACAAGTCTTATATCCTCGCATCATCTTGTATGTCGAGCGGACAGTAGTTTCTAGAATCTTGAGGCATAGTTATTTCTTTTAAGTTTTTTCTTCTGGTACAAACTATTTTAAAATCAAACACACACACACACTCACACACACACACATCCCCTCCAACTCGAATACACAAATAAATACATAAATACATATCGACTTTGTGATCACCTTCGTCAAACTCTGTCAATTGCCACCATCCCACTGAAAGCCAAGTGGATAATGCCTCTTGTTTTAAATATAACACTAAGCTCAAACCTAACGCCAACCAACATGCGTGTCTCCCATTGACACTCACAGGCGACAAAATGCTAAACACGACCACTGATCTAGCGTTCAATAATTTCTAGATCCGTTGACTATGCCATTGCGGAGTGTCCAGTGATACACTCGACTGAAACCAATGCCAGAATTGGCGACAAAACTGCGGGAATATTACAGCGCACTTCTCGCCTTGCTCACGCCAAAGTGTCTACTTTGAATTCAAGAAGTGTTCTTGGTAATCTGTCACCGCGCGATTGTCGTCTGCTCTCAGAAGCTTCCATCCTCGTCTGCCAATCAGTGGCACAGCACCCTGACGGGATTAATCTGTGATCAAGTTGCAATCACTGCTTGCCAATGCAGACGATCAAGCCATGTGAAATGGACACGGGGAGACCGAGATCCTACTCGGATTACCACTACTTTTGTTCTTGAAATGCCTGGAGTGGACTTCATCCGATCGTCAGTCTATTGTTCTCAAATCTCTCTCTTTGGTGTTAGGGCTTGGGTGTCAGTCGGTATTACGAAGGTACGAAGTATTTGTGAAGTCGTTCAGCGTAAATAAAACTGAAGGGAACAAACCGAATGGATCACTGTTGCATTATCGCTCTCTCACTCAGCTGTAATCACCATAATAGACGTCCACGGTGAAAAGCCTTTCAGTTAAATTGGCGTTCAAGATAGTACATTTAAATGTGTGTTAGATATTGATACACAAGCCTGAAGGTGTTTGTTCATATGTCGTGTAACACAGAATTATTGTATTGTCATGTGTTGTTTATGTTAAAATGTTGTTTGTTTTTGTTTGTTGTTTAATATTACAGTTCTACGGCGGCTGTCTGTAAATAATTGAGTTTGGACCAGTGAATTAAGTGATCAACAGGATGAGCATCGATCTACGCAACTCGGATATGATGACATGTGTCAACCAAATCAGCGAGCGTGACCACCGACCCCGTTAATCATCGTCTCTTACGACAAGCATGGGTTACTGAAGATCAGTTCTAACCCGGTTCTTCACGGGTACCAAGAGATGATATTGAAAGTGGGCTGGTTGTGTTGATGTGTCACATTGTGTCTTCATTGCTCACAGCGGGCTTGCCCCAATGTGCATTTTGCCAACAGTATCGTTCGTCTGTTTAAAGAAAGTGCAACCGTGTGTTTGTATCACGGTACCTCATGTATGTTGTGAACTTTATAATCTTTTTCAGAAGGATGATTATACCAGTTACGTTAAGAGAACGTTTTTATAACGTAACTTAAAATAGGAATGTCCACATCAGCGTTGATACCAACATACACGTGCTGTTTCATGTTTTGATTTGAGTGTTTGATTTATTGCATTGGCTGTTTTATGCATCAAGTTGACTGTTTTATGCATCAAGCTGACTGTTTTATGCATCAAGTTGACTGTTTCTTTTATTGCATTGACTGTTTCATGCATCAAATTACCTGTTTCATGGATTGAATGGCCTGTTTCATGTACAAAATTGACTGTTTTATTAATCGATTTGACAGTTTCGACGATCAAGATTGATTTTAATTTATAAAGTTGATCGAGTCGTTTGTGGTGCAACTATCCACAACGCTGATTTGTGTTGTGCCAGACGTTGATATCTGCGCACTGGAATCCTCGATTCGTGCTTCTGTTGGGTTTCACAAAATTGGTAAACTCTCACCTCACTTTGCACGGTTCTCCTAGCTCCTCACCCAGCTGACACACCGTGATATAACTGGAACACTGTTTAAAGCAGCCTTAACCCCATCCTATTCACCCTTATGAAAGAATCGCAACGAAGAACCTGGTGTCGTTGTCGACTATACCGTCACTGTATCGCATGTCGTTACTGTCGCTGGACACAGCAGGACCAGTGTTCTCACCATGTCCTTTAAATTAGGAGACATGAATGGCATTCTCTGATCTTCACGGACAAGGGATGGGAACTCGTTCATGAATAAGATCCTCACATTTGCATAGTCCAGGAATTGAGAAGCCATGTGCTTGAAACGTCAAGTCAATTTCAATCTGGCGTTGTGGCTGGCATATATGATTTACAGGAGACGGTTTGTCATAGGGTTTGTGAGTGAAGAGAATTGTACGCCGCTTTAACTTGTAGTATTACTCACGACATGGGCTTCAGGCTATGTACTAGTATCGGATTTGCAGCCAGGTCTTCGGGCAGCAGAACGAAACTGCCGTTTTAGTGGTTGTTATTTAATGTCAAAAATACAGTGTGTCACTGAATTATCTTTTCAGCACAAAGTATTAGATAACTAACTGTGCGTTTTACTTGTGTTTCTGTGGTCGGCAATGTGAATGTGAGTGTAAACATTGTGGTATCATCTCCGTTTGTGGTCATCCTTATTTTACACATATTGAGGCCACTTACACGTGATAGCAAAGAAATATGTTTTGTTTGTTGTTTAACGGCCTACTCGCCCTTACTTGAGAGGTGTGTACATAATGCAGGTGAGACTATTCAAGGATTGATGATATGGGCATCACTCCAGAGTAGAACAGTAATTACTAACTGTTGCTTGCAACAATGTGTTTATTACATACCTGGAAATTGAATATTACCAGCATGATTTGGTATGACTTGGTTTGTTCAACGCCACACTCAGTAATATTCTGCAAGCAGCACAAGAGTCGATCTGCGACATGTGTCGTCACGGTTACCATATGGTCAACAGATCCTGTCATGAGTAAGGAATGTAACTCTGTACAACGATATAAAAGATACATTTGGAAAGTGGCGAACATAGTCGTCATGACTCCTACACTTAAACAGGAAGTTCTTATTAAACACAGAAATGCCATACCCTTTCAGAAAAGAGGTGTCGTCTCAAATCAAAAACTGTTCTTCCATTGGAATTTTGCTCGGTATGCTTATTGTTTACTATGGAACATATATATGAGGTTAGCATTAAGCTGATATGTTTCATTCCTGCAAGAGACATTATTTATGGTGTTGAACAAATGGTGTAATGAATTTGATCAAGACAAAGAGCTGTGCATGCACCACTTGAATATCTGGTGTCAGAAAGACTGAAAGACAGTTCATATACTCATATAAACAAATGAAGTGAATCGAATCAGTGTTCCTTTATTTATTTCCAGAATTCCACCCACAGTGAAACACACCTTGTCTTGTGAAGAAACCTGGAAAAGGAACACTTTTACTTTCATGTGTTTGCTTATTCGTTTCTATGAGTATATGTTACAAAAACGCTAACAGTACGTCATATATACACTTCCATTGTACATTGATGAAGTCTAGTATTGAGATCAGTGTTTCATAATATATAGAACGAGTTTACAACAAGGCATTCTCTTGGAAAACTTAAATAACACACTGGCATTTTCAGCTTCACTATTACATTGGCTTCTTTTTGCAATCTGTGTCAGGCTTCACTCTCCACTGATCGCTCCGACAACACCTACACCTCTCTTACCACAGCTTGAATGATTCCTTTTAAATTTCTAAAACTGAGTCCCACAGTAAAAATCGCTGGTGTGAGATCAAACGATATCTACAAGCGACAATTGAACTCAGTGTTCAGATAAATTCAATCTTTCACTGATAACTGATGAAAAATGATTTTAAATGATAAATAAAATCTCACCCTCGTGTCTTCTGATATCAAATATATCAATATATCACATGTGCCAACCAAGTCAGCGAGCCTGACCACCCGATCTCGTTAGCCGCCTCTTACGACAAGGACGGGTTGCTGAAGACCATTTCTAGGAAAGATCAAACTTAATGTTGGAATTCAGAATTTGCAGATCATAGCATTTTTACAGAGACAAATTCCTATAATGGTCAGATGGGGGACTTGACCAACGGAATGAAGCTGGGCTCAAGGTCGCATTTGAATACACCTTACTGCAGCTCGTCAACTCCATCCTTCGTTTGAATATCACTACTACATCCAAAACCTTGGAAATTAGATTTCTAAAAAAATGTATTTGCTCAAACATTGCCACGTTAAACACGTTCGTGTCGAAATTGGATTTCCTCTTAAACGTAATACCCAGCATGTTTCCGAAACAGAAACAAAATCCAAAGTCTGTTATGGATCCAATATTACCGAAGCCGGCTCGCCATCACGGCAGACACTCGACCTGAGCAGACCAAAGTACTTCGGTGTTGATTTCAAATGTCACCGCATCCCACGCCTAACGTCAATCAGCTTTGCATGAGAAACACGGGACAGCTGGCTGTTTCAACTGAGGCTCGTGCTTCCCGTGCTTGGCAACTTACACGCGTGGAACTGTGTTTACGAAACACGTGCTTACCGAGATGTGAGCTCGTTCAGTTAACCTTCCCTCGCTTATTTGAAAAGGTGTACATGTTCACACACAAGAACAAATAGACACGTGTCAAAAGAACATGGGCCATGCGTTTACATGTTTATGCAAAACAACATTTTTTCAAAGCTTTTTTTCTTTTTACCTGTTAGATTAACCTGTGATATTTTCGCAAGTGAGACACGCTTGTAAAAAATATATATTTGGCTTATTATAAACTGTCATTGAGGGGGTCTTTCAGAAAGCTTAATATCCGACTTAAAGAAAATGGCTGTCACATTGTCGTATTATCAGAGACGGCTTACTCGTCCGTAAGAAACCTAAATCGTCCACAGGTGTTGAAGTGTGAGTGAGTAAGTTTTTATGCTGCTTTTAGCAATATTCCAGCAATACCACGGCAATGATCGTCATTGAGAGAGACAAGAGTTTATGAGCTTTTATGTTTGTTTTTGTTGTTGTTTAATGCCGCACTCAGCAATATTCCAGTAATATGGAGGCGTTTTGTAAATAATCGTATGGCAGATTCAACTTTGTATTGTATATAGTTGTAAATATAATAAACATGTGAATCTTTAGAAGTTGTGTGTCATTATGATGAGATATGCAATCTCATTAAATAACCTTAGTCTAATCATTTCATCAATAATTTTATATTCAACATTTTATATCACACCCTTAGCCCTCTAAACATCAATCTAATCTTAAAAGTAATCTATTTCAGCAATACTCATTTCACTGCATGCTTTTCTCCCTGCAATCCCTTCTAAAGCATGTTCCATGCTCAGTTCTAGTGTGTAGGTTCTATTGTTCTCTGATCAGCAAGCGTATAAGGTATTAGGTATTTAAAGGTTAATTTCATCTAGTCTCTTGGTCAGTATCTTATGTGGTTATCATCGCGCATGTTGTGGTTTGTCCATATTCTTGAGGATCGAGATCATGGTGATCTGGACTGTGTCTCGTGTACATGTATATAAGATGACGTAAGCACCAGCAGTGTCACCTATGCGTTGAATGCAGGACCTCAGGTCATACGAAACTGGCTTGATTATTTCTTTGTTGCATACGTTGTAATACACGTCCATCGCCTCACACCCCAGTGGCTTTGTGGTTCTTGCCCGACGGGAGTAACCCCATCCTAACGCTACTACCATCGAATCTGGACCAGACAATCCAGTGAGAACCTTCTGTGTAAAATTATGTTCCCCGACCCGGAAATTCGAGTGGTACCAAAATTCATATTGAGAGTAAAATAACCAATATTTCCAAGGTAACAGTGACCAACGAATGTACTCGTCTTCAAACCTGTATTTATTACAGGTATGCATTATGCATGCTTGCATTTATCTCAGTTGGTAGGAATGCAACGGTGAGGCCATCTGTGTGTTTATTGTTTTCTTGTCATTTCAAAATGCTGGTCTGATGTTTCATGCTGTACTGATGGAATTTACATTTACAGTATTCAAACATATTCTGAGGCATTTAAGATCAATATCTTGAAATTGTAACTTTTGTTATCTTGACTTTTGAAATTTAAAGACAAACATATATTTTGTTCGATAGTTGAGTAGTGTGAAACCAATTCATGGTGTCCCCCGCTGCAATAAACATAATTCAGCTAAAACATTGCTAAAAGCACCGTAAAACTAAATTCTCACACACAATATCTGAGTATGGTAAAAGGGAGGTTGGACGTTTTGCATGACACGCCTGTGTGACATGCCTGGTTTGCTAAAGACCAGTTCTAACCCGGATCTTCACGGGTCCTCTGTTCTTAGCAAGGTGTGGTGTGCTTGGATATTCGTCTGATTCCCTAAGAAAGTCGACTTGTAACTGTAATTGAATATTGAACTTGTATTTGACAAACTCGTGGTTTGCTGGCTTAAAATCTCGTTAGAAAATCTCCTGTGTGCTTAAGAAAACATAACTAATCATCTGGGCGGCTTGTCACTTCTAATCTGCTCCTAAAATCCATAATTGTGGTTTTTTAAATATTTGTTGTGTGTAATTCCGCTATTGAGTAGTTCCATGATTAGCAATAATCCAACTATTCTCGACCAGGACAGCAGAAATGGGCTTCACATAGTTTACCCAACTGGGGAATCGAACCTAGGCACTTGAATTACTAGCCTAGCCCACCACCCCAATCCACGATACTTGGGCTTAAGCTGCTGAGACCATGTCCATTTTCATCAGTATGAACTTTCTGTTCAGAAATAGAGGTGAGATGAGATGAGGTGAGGTGAGGTGAAATAGGGGTTGAACATGACGTACATTTTTCATACAGTTGTATTACGATGGACAGGTGCGTGTGTTCGCGTGTTCGCGTGTGTTTGTCTGCGTGTACTGGACCAGATTGAGGTCGATTTTACAATGCTAGCCATATGCCGCAGTTCAATATGGATACCTCCGTCCACAGTAAACTGACTCCAAGCCGTCCGACCTCTAATTTATGTTGCCAGGCAAGGTAACAAGTACCGTCTTATAATGTCTTTGTGTAGGTCGTGGATTAAGATCGAACAATGAACATCCATCCGGGCAGACCCTCTATCCACTGAACCACGACGGAGACTTAAATGACGTCTGTCGATGTTGAACGCAAGTATTCCATAAGTTAGAATTTGTTTTATGGATATCAAAGTTATATTCAGCAACATTCCAGGGCGACTGTTTAGCCTAGAGGTTGAAGCATTCACTCCTTAACCCGTTGACCCGGATTCGATTACCCGAATCCCCGAAAGGAACTATTTACTATTGGGGGCATGGTGGGCGAGCTGTCAGAGGCGCCAGGCTATTGATCCAGCGAGCTTGAGGTGCTGGGATCGAGCCCACCTGTTACCAGGTCTAAAAGCCTTGGTGTCAACTTTCCGTGCAGACTCTTTCAGTGTTGTCACAACCCCTTGTTAACCCCTTGATTCCCTGCAAGGGTAAAATTCTTTTTCTAGAGTCCCCTCCTTGATATTGCTGTAGTATTGCTAAAAGTGGTTTAAAACCATACTCGCCCGGTAATTCAGCAATATTCCAGCTACATTTCACTGGACCAGACGGACCTGTGATTGATATTATGAGGAACGACCCATGCCGTCGGTTTGAGGCACGCCGTCAGCTAAGTCACTGACTCATCATCCCCGACCCAATATGTTGCCTCCACAGACAAGCATAGGCTGCTGAGAAACAATTTTAAACGCTGAAACGTGAATCCCCATAGGTCTCCTCACAAGCGTGGTGGCAGGTTAGCGAGGTGGTTTAATCGTTAGCTCGTCACGCTGTAGATCCGGGTTTGAGTCAACATATGGGCAATGCATGAAGCCCCCTTTTTGTGTTCCCATCTGTGCCATTGCTGTAATGTTGCCAAGGGTGGCGTAAAATCTTACTCACTCACTCACTTCACAACTGATTCTGATTCAAACCAGTAGAGATGGACCTTTGCTTGAGGTCAGTGAATGCCCATATCATCTCCCATTACATCAATACAAGCATTTGAGTGATAATTACTAAGCGTATTTTGGAAAACTGTTGCAGCAAGGTGAATATTCATCACTGTATTTACTGTTATAACTACTGCCTTTGTGCAATTTTGCCTTTTTAATTGTGCTGCCATGTCCGTGTTGTATGGAGGCAGTTGGGTAACGCAATGGTTAAAGCGATCGGATTCGATTCTCCACCTATATATACGTACAATTTATGAAGCCTATTCCTTATGTCCCCCAATGCGACAGTGATCAAATACTAATAGAAAGGGCGGAGAAAATACACTCATTCACTGTAATGGATAAATGGGTGCTGGGTTTGTCGTTGCTTGGAACAGTTGTGAGTGAATAAATCAATGTTGTGTTATGCCACTTGTAGCAATATTTTACTAACGTGGCCTGTAAATATTTCAGTCTGACGCAGACATACTGGCTGTTGGTACCATATGCAACGGTTCACGGAAATTAAGTAAGATAGAACATCCGAAAAATCATCAGTCAAATAATTTCGAAATGCATTTCCCAGTTAGGCTAACGTTCAACACTGCCATGTCTGTGTAAGGTCATGTGATGTTAATATCCCTGTCTGTACAGCAACAGATGGCTCGATATTCCCGGGATTTCCTTTGATCACAGTTTCAAAATGTAATGAGTCTGTGCTAGTAGGTGGCGCTGATATTTGGGCTGCATCAGAAGTTGCAACAAGTCTTTTATCCTCGCATCATCTTGTATGTCGAGCGGACAGTAGTTTCTTGAATCTTGAGGCATAGTTATTTCTTTTTAGTATTTTCTTCTGGTACAAACTAATTTAAAATCAACCCAAATCAAATACATAAGTAAGTAAATAAATACATATTGACTTTGTGGTCTTTCGTGATCAAAAGTCAATTGCCGCCGTCCCAGCGAAAGCCAAGTGGGAAATGCCTCTTGTTGTAAACATATCACTCAGCCCAAACCTAACGCCAACCAACACGCGTGTCTCCCAATGACACTCACGGGCGACAAAATGCTAAACACGACCACCGATTTAGCATTCAATAATTTCTAGATCCGTTGCCTGTGCCATTGCGGAGTGTCCAGTGATACACTCGACTGAAACCAATGCCAGAATTGGCGACAAAACTGCGGGAATATTACAGCGCTCTTCTCGCCTTGCTCACGCCAAAGTGTCTACTTTGAATTCAAGAAGTGTTCCTGGTAATCTGTCACCGCGCTATTGTCGTCTGCTCTCTGAAGCTTCCATCCTCGTCTGCCAATCAGTGGCACAGCACCCTGACTGGATTAATCTGTGATCAAGTTGCAATCACTGCTTGCCAATGCAGACGATCAAGCCATGTGAAATGGACACGGGGAGACCGAGATCCTACTCGGATTACCACTACTTTTGTTCTTGAAATGCCTGGAGTGGACTTCATCCGATCGTCAGTCTATTGTTCTCAAATCTCTCTCTTTGGTGTTAGGGCTTAGGTGTCAGTCGGTATTACGAAAGTACGAAGTATTTGTGAAGTCGTTCAGCGTAAATAACGCCGAGGGAACACACCGGATAGATCACTGATGCATTATCGCTCTCTCTCACTAAGCTGTTTTCGCCATGAAAGACTTTTGCGGCTAAAAGCTTTTCAGTCAAAATAATGTTTTGGATAGTACATTTTTAATGTGTGAGAGTCACAGTTAACATTTTCATATGTACTTGTCCCGCTGTGTTGATTGTGAGACCAGATTTGTCTTCTTATTTGAAAAATGGTTCAAAGTTTCACCGAATGAAGAATTAAAATGAGTGGATAAAAGAATGTACAAATTATGCGTTTCTGTTCCGACGATCTCCCTCAGGGGGAAAATGTTTGGAAAAACACATTAACTATTGTTTTAATATCAATGTGGCTTTAACCATATCACAGCAAAAGAAATATCTCAAAACATCTTTAATACAAACGAATTAAGACGATCGCTAGAGGAATTTTATATATTAAATACAACTTACTGAATTTTGGCTGGCGTGATCGTATGGCGTATGTATGCATGCATGCATGCATGCATGTATGTATGTATGTATGTATGTAATGTATGTATTTATGCATGCATGTATGCATGTAATGTATGTATGCATGCATGTATTGCATGTACGTATATATGCATGCAATGTATGTATGTATGTATGTATGTATGTATGTGTATGTGTATGTGTATGTATGTATGTATGTATGTATGTATGTATGTATGTATGTATGTATGTATGTATGTATGCATGCATGCATGCATGTATGTATGTATGCATGCATGCATGCATGCATGTATGTATGTATGTATGCTGAACTTGATATAGTCCGACTTGTATATGTGTCCCGACTGAAACATTTTCACAAATTGATATGTGATACAAAGTGAATTATCATCAGCCGTCAGGTCTCAGATTCGTGATTACTGACGTCAGTCTTCGTCCTTACTGTCCTCAGACATGACAATCAAGTAAACTACACAGGACACAGCATATATAACAGATTGACCGAAGAAAAGAATTTTCATGCGTGATGGCCAATTGCTGTATTTTTACTTACAATACGAATAGACAGACAGACAGACATTATATTCAGTAACAGGCCTCCGGCCCATATACAATCATGAAAACATCAGCGCATATTTACAGTATTAGCAGTTTGTGTTTCTTGTTTACATGATATAAGGATAAACATACAGTTGTTATCATATCCATATTTTCACTCTGTGGAATAGATATAAAATTTATCATTGTGATGAAGTTACTAAACTAATAATATATTTATTCCTGATACTAGAGTATGCCTCAAACACATAAAATATAATATACATGCCATTCATCTTCAATTAATAAAATACCATTAGATTTACAGTATAGACAGTACCTTTCATTTTAGTTCATATCAGAATATCTGCCCCTTTCCACAGCTAGTCTAAAATTGCAACACCTGAATGGTAAAATACGAATAACGGACTACGGTTGTAACGAACTTCGTTTTTTGGAGTTGACTGTTTCATTTATCGAGTTAACTGTTTAATGTACCGAATGGACTGTTTCGTGTATCGAATTGACTGTTCCGTGTATCAAGATGACTTTTGACCGCTTAAAGTTGAATGTTGTGAGTGTCATTCGTCTCAGGAGCGGGCACGGGTGGTCGTGTCGTCTGAGGTGCAACAGTGCACAGCGGTGAGTTTTGACCCTGTTTTGACGGATGTTGATGACCGTGAACTGGAATCCTTGATTCAGCCTTCTCTCGGGTTTCACCAAAATGATAAACTCTCACTTCAATGTGCACGATCCTCCCATACCCAGCCTACACACCGTGATATTACCTGAATACTGTTTAAAGCATCCTTAAGTCCAACTAATTCAAACATATGAAAGCATCGCAGCGAAGATCCTGGAGTTGGTCTCGACAATGCTGTTGTGGTATCGTATGTCATCACTGTAGCCGGACACAGCCGGTCCAGTCTCCCCAGCAAGTCCTTCAAATTAGGGGACATAAATGACATTCTCTAATCTACACTGACAAGGGAAGGATAGGCGACTCGTTCATGAATAAGATCCTCACATTTGCGTAGTCCAGGAAATTGAGAAGCAATGTGCTTGAAAAGTCGTGTCAATTTCGCTCTGGCGTTGTAAGCTGAATATGTGATTTACAGGAGATGGTTTGTCATAGCGTTTCCCTAACAGTACCAAGAGACGGGGAAGGTTGGTCACTATGGGTTGTAGAAACTGTCGATCTTGATGTGGATGTGGGTTGTAGCTTCTCATTCAAATAACTTCTCTCCGATTCGTGAACTGAATCAATGATGCAGTGATATTTAGATAGACGGAACTGGATTTCAGCATGAGGGCGAGTGGACGGTGTAGGGAGAACGAGAGGATGAAGACATTGAAGAGAACACGTTGGATGAAAGAAGAGCAAAAAATGAGTTCTGTGGACATGGATGGGTGTGAGTAACTACAGTTGAACGCCAAGGGAAAGTGCAGTATTACGCAAGTCAAATGAATGGGCTTCATATGTCAGTATGCTCACCTTTACACAGATATCAAAGACAGCCATCACTCTTGCACAGAAGTTCGATCATGGTAACAACTAGTATTGGGAAATGGATAAAATCTCATAATTGATGATTGGTTTATTACAACCGATCAATCATCGAAAATAATTGGTCAGCATCATTTATCAATTTTTTGTTTGTTACTGCACAAAAAACAAAGAAACAACATGTAGTTCCTATGAGTCTATTTGCAAATTCCACAAAATGCATGTGCAATTTTAACATCTTTAAATGATGACTAATATGTTAGGAACATAAATTTTCTTGGAGTATTTAAGATAAATTCAATCCTGACTTGGAACGAGCTTGTAATGTTTATTAAACGTAACAGACAAAACCAACCTTGTGAAAAATATTGTTAATGCAAACATGTGTTCCAGAATTGTTTGTGTTCGATTATGAGAAAACATGATTGATTGCTTGGTCGTTTAGTCATTGCGACCAATCTTCGATTATTTCAATTAAACGGACCACCACTAGTAACAACAAGAACCCAAGTTTCTGAACAAACGTTTGGTAATTTAATGCACAAGATGCACGTGAACGGTATATTGTAGTAGGTATACTAATAAACCTGTTCATTTTACTAAGATTGCTAGTGGTCTGCATTGAGAACTAGTATGTTAGTATGTCCATGCAAATAGACTATTATTTTTTTCCCAAATTTTTATCTTAAAATACAAAATGAGAAGAGTAATAAATGAACTTTAGAATTTTATAATAATTATTATAAGAGCATTTGACTTCATATACATTTTGTTATTGGTATTTTTTCAATAATCCTCAACAAAATGCCCTTTTTGACTATGAAGTGCCCTTTTCTTTGAAGTTACCCTGCCCTTTCTGAATCCTAGGGGGATCACTATTAGTGTGTTATTATCGTGGTTGATTGTCACCATTGGTTAAGCTATAATCAGCCCACTTATACATGGGGACCGAAGAAATCTGTTTTGTTTGTTAATTGCACATTCGGCAATACTTGAGTGACCTGTACACAATCAAGGCGAGAAATTTCAGGGATTGATATCATAGGCAACACGCCACAGTAGAGCTGGGTATATGTTGAATACATGTCTAACACAGCTTGAATGTTACCAGCTTAATGTAGTGTTCGAGTTTGTCCCTCAATATTTTGATTTATGAAGCCTCATAGATAGATACCTCCTTCACCTCATCCCAAACACTGACTTTAGCATCAAAACCATGCCTGAATTACCTATACTACAACTTAGTATAAACTCAATTTGTCCACATACAAAATGATAAAATAAGACTAAACATCTGGTCCCCATTTAAAGTGTCTAAATCAGGCCACTTATCCCTGCTAGCAGTGATGAAATTGTTGCGCTCTTCGTTATAAAGTGGACAATTTTAAAAAAACCGTGTGCTTCATCCTCGACACAGTCTGCACAGTTAAAACAAAGTCCTCACTCTACAGGGGTGGTTTCATATCTGCCTGTCTCGATTCTAAGGGGCGCAACACTGCATCTGATGCTGTTGATATCGGGATTCGAAAATACGGTTCTGGGGCGTAAGTAGTCTTAAAGGTTTTGTATGATCGAAGTTTGTTTCCACCCAACCCTCGGCGTGCTGTATCTGCTTGTAGTTTCTTCTCCCACTCTGACACGTAACTTTCAAAGGAGACTTTATGTACAAGTTTTAGTAACAGTTGATTTTTCAATGGGAGTATCTGGGCTTGGGATATTAAAGTTCATGTTCTGTAGATAGGACTTGATACGAAAATTCCACTTCTTTCTTGTGGATGATTCTTCCGACAGAAATATCCTCTTGTTTTTTCGTTTCTCATTCTCGCCTAGATAGATCGATACCTCCTTCATGCCACCCCAAACACTGACTCTAGCACCAAAAACATCCCCGATTTTCCAGTCCTACAACTTAGTATAAACTCATAAGAAAGTAAGATCCTTCATGGATAACAACTTCTTTATGATATACTGGACAAAAATAGTCAGGGATATATGTAAATTTCGAAATTATGAATGATCCATTTATTCATAGACATACCGATAAAATATTAATCATAAAAATACCAATATCCCTAACAACAACAGATGGTGGTGTTAATGTGTTGACAGTAAGAGGAAGCCAATGATCCTCTGGCAGAAACAAAGTATACATGATAAGATTAGTTAGCAATGATAGCTGGAGTGCTGAAATCATTAGTACAAACTCAATTTGTCCACATACAAAAAAAAAAAATGACCGCCTCCGTGATGTGGTGTAGTGGTTAGAGCGTCCGCCCGGAGAGCGGAAGGTCGCGGGTTTGATCCTCGACTGCGTCATACCAAAAAAGACGTTAAACTATGGTACTTGTTGGTCCCTGTCTGGCGCTCGGCATTAATGGGTACAACAAGGACTGGTCGGCTCGGAGTCAGTATAATGTGTCTGAGTGGGGTATTCATGCTTCACCGCGGCATGGTATCTCAGTGAGCTAGCACTATAAAACCAGCTTCAGTCTGGGCTAGTATAAGCAGCCGTACATACACATACACACGCATGCACGTCGTCATATGAGCGAAATATTCTCAAGCACGACGTTAAACCCAATTTCACCTCACCTCACCACTTACAAAATACGCACTGCTCAGCGAACACTCCAGAGGTTTAGAGTATTTTAGACGTGTATATGTCACTTGAAAACACGTGAAATACCAACCAGCAGGATGAATTCTTTAAGATGACGGTTGAGAGGTTGAGGTGTTCCCGCGACGTCGTGTGGCGAGTTCCTGTGATCATGAAGCCTCTCAGAGCTTGGTAATAGAGGAAGCCATGACAAGCCACCCCTTCAACTCACAACTCGATCACAAGCATTCGGAACAAGTCGTTTTTCCGGCAATTCTTGGAAATATGCATGCATGAGTTGGGTGATCAATCTAGCTGTTAAACTGGTTCCACTGTTGGTTTACGATTATAGATGCGCAAGCGTTGTGACCTTAACAGTGTTTGCACAAGTTGCAGTAGTGGATGAATCTATACATCAAGTTGTGCGGAAAACAAAGAGCAAGACTGTCAGGCGCGTAGCATGCCATTTTTTTCACGAAAGCCCGATAGGTTTCAAAGCTGTATATTTAGTTTGTATTGAGGGCTTGCCCACCTTTCATTTTCGAAATCATGTGTAAGCCCGGGCTCTTTTTTTATAATGGTAGCTACGCCCCTGTCTGTCTCGTTGAGGGGCGGTGGGGTAGCTTAGTGGTTAAGACGTTCACTCGTCACGCCGAAAACCCGGGTTCGATTCCCCACATGGGCGCAATGTGTTAAGTCCATTTCTGGTGTCTCCCGCCGTGATATTGCTGGAATATTGCTAAAAGCGGCATAAAACTAAACTCGCTCACTCACTCACTGTCTCGTTGAGCTTGCATCCATGTAAGAAATCAAACCCGATCCTTTCGACCTGATGTTTTTGTTATGTATATTTCATCTGTAACATGATGCTCAAATATAACCCCTCAATATACCTCTAACGGTTATTTCGTCAAATTTGTGTGTACGCATGTAAGATCAAATTTATTGAGCATTTACAAGCATCCAATAACCGCCTCCGTGGTGTAGTGGTTAGAGCATCCGCCCGGAGAGCGGGAGGTCGCAGATTCGATCCCCGGCCGCGTCATACCAAAAGACGTTAAAATATGGCACTTGTTGGTCCCTGCCTGGCGCTCGGCATTAAATGGGTACAGCAAGGACTGGTCGGCTCGGAGTCAGTATAATGTGTCTGAGTGGGGTATTCATGCTTCACTGCGGCATGGTATCTCAGTGGGCTAGCACTATAAAACCAGCTTAAGTCTGGGCTAGTACAAGCAGCCGTACATACACATACACACGCATGCACATCGCCATATGAGCGAAATATTCTCAAGCACGACGTTAAACCCAATTTCACCAGACCTCACCTCACAAGCATTCAAGCATACCTGTACGCAAAATAGGAATTGAGTTTTCCCATAGATATATGCAGCTTATCTGTACCTCTGTACTGGCAATGTTCCTAAATTATCACTGCGGTGAACACCATACAAAACAATTGTAACAGACACAAATCACACTTATCACATATATCTTCTGTGCGTACTTTCCAAAGCTGCAAGTAACTTTGTACTAGTAGCTATAGAAAGTTGCCGCTGATCTGTGTTTGTTGAATTTACAAGAACTTCCAGAAAATGTACCCGTGAAGATCCGGGTTAGAATTGATCTTCAGTAGCCCACGCTTGTCGTAAGAGGAGACTAACGAGATCGGTGGTCAGGCTCGCTGACGTGGTTGACACATGTCATCGTATCCCAGTTACGTAGATCTATGCTCATGCTGTTAATCACCGGATTGTCTGGTCAGACTCGATTATTTACAGATCGTAGCCCTATAGCTGGAATATTGCTGAGTGCGGTGTAAAACTGAACTCACTCACTCCCAGAAATCGTTTTGACCTGACGCACGTAATCTGTTTTCTGCGGTATGAATATCTTATTGTATTATGTAGGTGACAGAAGATTAATTACTTCTGAATATTTTTAACCCGTGAAGATTCGGGGTACAGAAGGTCTTCAGCAACCTATGCTTGTCACAGAAGGCGACTATGCTTGTCGTAAGAGGCGACTAACGTGATCGGGTGGTCAGGCTCGCTGACTTGGTTGACACATGTCATCGGTTCCCAATTGCGCAGATCGATGTTCATGATGCTGATCACTGGATTATCTGGTGCAGATTCAATTATTTACAAACCGCCGCCATATAGCTGGAATATTGCTGAGTGCGGCGTAAAACTAAACTCACTCACTCACTCTGAATATATTTAGACGAGGAAGTAAAGATATATGTCAACATGAATGGTACATGAGTGAGAAGTGAATGGTTTCAATTATTGTTGTGAATTCAAGTTACATTTCATCTGAGACTCACCTTATGACCAATTAGCATGAATCTACCTAGAACGTTTACGAAGATTAGACGCAAAGCACATGTACAATTTTAAACATTAACTGTGCTCGATTTTCCAACATCCCACCATTTTCAAAATATCTCATGTACAAACTGAAATGCTAACAAGTATTTTAGAATTGAACCATCTAGGGAAAAGTTGCATGTAATACTCAAAACCTCGTTAGGATGAGAAAGCCACCATAACTCGGTGCGCCTAGTGGCTGAAAGAGATGTATACTCCCCAGGGAGTTGA
The DNA here is from genome assembly GCF_003918875.1 of Haliotis rubra. Classification (NCBI taxonomy): domain Eukaryota; kingdom Metazoa; phylum Mollusca; class Gastropoda; order Lepetellida; family Haliotidae; genus Haliotis; species Haliotis rubra. The sequence continues at coordinate 16,898 of NW_025767485.1, read as the reverse complement.
AATTGATTATACGATGTGACGTTGAGATTGACATCCAATGATCGAGGGAACAGCTATCAGCGCCTTGAGCATGCACTAGTTGCCTGGATATGTGCGCTATATAAATATCCAATAATAATAATAATAATAAAAAAAAAGAAAATGACAAAGTCTTTTTTAAGTTATCCAATATAATACTTCTGCATATTTGTCATGAAAACATTTTTGTGAACTATGAGACTGTTAGCACGATACACTGTAGTATTAGGTTTTCAGTCAAATATACAAAAAATGTGTATGTGACTCCAGAGGTTTACAAAGTGTACGAGTGGCTTTATATGAAATACTCCTGTCTCGCACATTCATACTCCGGCATCAATACTACTCCATAGCTGGAATCGAAATAAATGACTGAGTTTAGTTTTACGCCGCTTTTAGCAATATTCCAGCAATATCACGACAGGGGACACCAGAAATGGGCTTGACACATTGTGCCCATGTGGGGAATCGAACCCGGGTCTTCGGCGTGACGAGCCAACGTTTTAACTACTAGGCTACCCCACCGCCCCCGAAATAAATGAATAAAGCTTAACTAATACACAGGTTCTCAAAGAAACCATTCCGCATCGCAAGCCAAATTCCGTGAAAGTAAGTGAGTGAATTTAGTTTTACGCCGCTTTTAGCAATATTCCAGGAATGTCATTGCGGACGAGGGAAATTCTGTGACAAACCGTCTCCTGTAAATCATTCCATATTCAGCTTGACAATCTGCCAGATTGAAATTGACACGACTTTTCAAGCACCAGATTGAAATTGACACGACTTTTCAAGCACATTGCTTCTCAATTTCCTGGACTATGCAAATGTGAGGATCTTATTCATGAACGAGTCGCCTATTTCCTTCCCTTGTCCGTGTACATTAGAGAATGTCATGTATTTCTCCAAAATTGAAGGACTTGCTGGGGAGGCTGTTCCGGCTGTGTTCTGCGACAGTAACGATATGCGATATAGCGACAGTGTTGTCGACACATTTCATATGGGGTGAGTTTCGCGTATTGCGTCAACAGCAAGTTTAGTAGCACGGTGTGTCAGTCCTATGTAGGAGGCAAATGCGACGTGATACAGACGTTTACCTATTTTGTGATACCCAAAAGCAAGCAATGGTGCTTAAAAACCAATTCACCATTCATGGCGAATCCAGGAGTTGAACCCAACATCACAAACATCTGACAAGAAACGCAGCTCAGCATTGTGAATTGTGGGGTATGAAACGACTTGGCCACCTGTCGAGAGCGGCTCCTTATTGCAGGTACAGTTAACTCATACACGCCACAGTTAACACTATACGTACAACATTTAAACTGATACATGAAACATTCAAAGCAATGCACGAGACTATCAACTCAGTTCATGAAACAGTCATCTGAAAGCATGAAACTGTCAACTTAAAGTATTGAACACTCACCACAGAGCATCCAAGAGTTTACTGTATAAGTTGATATTCACCACTGTTTTCACACTGTCATTCTCAATACTAGTCACATCACCCCCTCTCATTATGAAAAGAGTTTTTTCTTGTTTGTAATGAAGCTTTAACCAAATAGAAAGTCTCAGCATTTATGTATGAGGCATACCGTTATGTAAATGGAGTTGTAAATTGAGATTCAACGATATACGTTTGTATATTATCATTTTGTAAAATGTTTCAGTCAAGAATCTATTAAACACAGCATCACATCACGTTTAGCAAGTGGAGGAGCAAGTTGTGTGAGATGACCTCACAACGTAGCAACGTTAACAATTTCTGGTGATAGTAGAACTATACGTCTGGTACTGTTTATTTGGGGTTTGTTTTTTTTTATGTGTTTGTTTGATGTGTGACGCCACAGTTAGCCATATGCTGTCGCATCCTGTAAATCATTTGACAAATGGAGAAAAAAGAACAACAATAAAATGATTATATTTATTTTTATTGTTGTTTTTAAAGGCACCACTCAGCAATGCTCCGTATATATATTTGCTGAGTCTGGTAATGAAAACTGATATACGATGTTACGAAGTTGGGAAATGATGACGTCTTCACCATGGTAACTGGCCTAATCAATCCCATTAGTCACCTTTAAAACAGGCATGGCTTGCTGTAGACCGTCCCTGCAGGTGTCAGTGTGAAATGTACGGATTACCGTTATTCTCCTCTGTTGTTTGAGGCACTGTTGGCCCAATGGACAATGGTGCTACATTTCCCTATGTTCTGTAACTGTGCAATGGTCCGCTGATGAAGTTTAATACCGTGCTTCCCCTTCGTCACGACGTTGTCAGCACCACAGCCGTCGTCGGTGACACTGGCATATGTCTTCAGCCAGCGTCACCACATCTGGACAAACAAGCAAACATGACTGAAAATGTGTACAGGTGGTGTAAAATCTCACTCTCACACCTCACTCACTCACTCACTCACTCACTCACTCACTCACTCACTCACTCACTCACTCACTCACTCACTCACTCACTCACTCACTCAATCACTCAATCACTCACTCACTCACTCACTCATCTATACTTTATCCCTGAATCATGTTTCTAGGTTTGTCAGCCGTCAGATCCTCCACAGATACACTCTTCACTTCGACCCAAACACTGACTTTAGCATCAGAAACATCCCTGATTTACGTGACGTACAACTTAGCATAAATTCAATTTCTCCACACACAAAACACGCACTGCTCCGAGAACACTTCACTGGTTAAGAGGATTTCAGCTGTAAATAAGTCACGGGAACAGATCACTGTAATTGCCAGCCAACAGAAGGAATTCTATAAGATGTGGGTTGAGAAGTTTTGTCAGGACGTCGTGTGGTGAATATCTGTGATCATGAAGCCCAACAAGCTCAGTATTATTCGGAAATGTCCATGCAACTGCACCTGTAAATATGCAGATTCTTGAATCTGTTCATTTATATATCGTAAAATCAGGCAGATTCGACGCCCTTTTCTCAAGACAATGATTGTTTACTCTCAACGTATGATGTCGACATACCTCTCTTCTTTTGGACTATGTACAGCGTATACATGACTAACAGCCAAACTATGTAATTATTATTTGCTTTTGTAAGGGAGAGGTGTTCATATAAGCTTACAGCTTGTTCACCGATCCCTATTCAATTTAATTTGAATAAAAATATGTTTAAACCAACAAGCTCCCAAATAGTAGAAACCAAGCAACTAGAGGAACCGAAGATGCCAGCGTCTTATATAACACCAAGTTAATGCACATTTGTCATAAACATATATTTTGTATATCTGTTCTATATATTATGAAGCAACAATGTTAATACTTGGCTGCAAGAATGCACAATGTTATTGTACACATGGTGTATTATTAGTGTTTCGGAAAATGCACTGTCTGTCAGAGGTGGTGTAGTCGTGGCTCTTTGTCTAGGTATAAATCTAATGACACACACATTTATGTACCAGAATATATAATGCTTTATCGCCGGAATAGAAATAAAAGTGCAATGCTAACCGCTTAACCCCTTATGAATTTACATAGGTTCCCAGAGAAAACAATATGCATGGTGAGCCGAATTCCACGAAAACGTTTGTTTTAAAGATGTTTTGAGATATTTCGCTATGGTTAAAACCACATTGATATTGAGAGTGATAGTTAATGCTTTTTTTCTAATCATTTTCCCCATTTTCACAGGTCGGCGGAATACAAACACATAATTTGTACGATTTTTATCGACTCATTTTAATTTTTAATTCAGTGAAAATTTGACCCATGCTTGAAAAAGAAAACAAATCTTGTCCCACAATCAACACAGCGTGGACAATTACAGGATGAAAATGTTTAATACCGCCTTGTGTGACTCTCACACATAAAAAGTACTATCCTAAACACTATTTTGACTGAAAAGCTTTTAGCCGCGGAAGTCTTTCATGGCGATTACAGCTTAGTGAGAGCGATAATGCAACAGTGATCTAGCCGGTGTGTTCCCTCGGTGTTATTTACGCTGAACGACTTCACAAATACTTCGTAAGCGCTCGTAATACCGACTGACACCCAAGCCCTAACACCAAAGAGAGAGATTTGAGAACAATAGACTGACGATCGGATGAAGTCCACTCCAGGCATTTCAAGAACAAAAGTAGTGGTAATCCGAGTAGGATCTCGGTCTCCCCGTGTCCATTTCACATGGCTTGATCGTCTGCATTGGCAAGCAGTGATTGCAACTTGATCACAGAATAATCCAGTCAGGGTGCTGTGCCACTGATTGGCAGACGAGGATGGAAGCTTCTGAGAGCAGACGACAATCGCGCGGTGACAGATTACCAAGAACACTTCTTGAATTCAAAGTAGACACTTTGGCGTGAGCAAGGCGAGAAGAGCGCTGTAATATTCCCGCAGTTTTGTCGCCAATTCTGGCATTGGTTTCAGTCGAGTGTATCACTGGACACTCCGCAATGGCACAGTCAACGGATCTAGAAATTATTGAATGCTAAATCGGTGGTCGTGTTTAGCATTTTGTCGCCCGTGATTGTCATTGGGAGACACGCGTGTTGGTTGGCGTTAGGTTTGGGCTGAGAGGTATGTTTAAAACAAGAAGCATTACCCACTTGGCTTTCGCTGGGATGGTGGCAATTGACTGAGTTTTGATCATGAACGACCACAAAGTCAATATGTATTTATTTACTTACTTATGAATTTGATAGAATGACGATGCACGATTTGTTCTAACTTCCAATGCAGCGCAAATTCAGCACCACCTACCAGCGGAGACTCATTACATTTTGAATGTGTGATCAAAGGAAATCCCGGGGATATCGAGTGCCATATGTTGCCATACAAACAAGGGTATTAACATCACATGACCTTACACAGACATGGCAGTGTGGAGGGTTAGCTTAACTGGGAAATGCATTTCGAAAATATATTAATTTGACTATTTTGTTAATGCTGCGTCTTTCTTGGGTTTTCTCACACATATACACGCACACGCACACGCACACGCACGGTTTCCGAGGCCATTTACCCTAATCTATCCATAATGGATCTAATGAGTTTTCGGCTGTTCTATCTTGTGTGTTCTCTTACTTTAATTCCGTGAAATGTTGCACATGGTACCAACAGCCGGTCTAATATTAAAAGGTCACGTAAGTACAATATAGCTAGAAGTGGTATAAAACAACATTCGTTCATTCACTCATAACCGTCCCAAACAAGGATAAACCCAATCATCCATTCATCCATTACAATGAATGAGTGTTCTTTTTCGCCGTTTCTATTAGTATTCCACTGATATCGCATCGCGGAACAGAAACAATAGGCTCCATACATTGTACGTGTACCAGTGTAGAGAATCGAACCCGATCGTCCAGTGTCACGAGCGAACGCTTTAACCACTGAGCTACCCCACGGCCTCCATACAACACGGAAATGAAGACGATTACAAGGCATGCTGGGAGAGACCTCGCTGTTGATTGGACTAAAGAACCTTCAGGATTGGCTGGGCTATCACTGTCTCATATTGAAGGTCAAAGAAATATGACGATTATCACAACGACAACTTAAGACTTATTGATAGGACTTTGACTAAACCTAATATACTTGCACAGTAAGGCTATCAGGGGTGTCTGTTTGATCAGATATAGGTCTGTGTCGTATACTGTTAAGGTCACGCGAGATGACTTCATTTAAGAACGATGATCTATGAGAATATTCAATCTATTTCAGGTGTTCAATGCAGACGTCCAATTAAACACAATAAGTTAACCAGACATCTATCCCTGAAAGGAATCAGTTTAAAACCAGCGAACAAGGAGGCATTTTACAATTGCAACTGCATTCTATAATGAACTAAGTTTACAGATCAATAACACATGCTCTCTGAGAAAAGGACGACAGTACAAAATAGAATACAATATTGACTGACTGACTGACTGAGTTTGGTTTTACGCCGCTTTTAGCAATATTCCAGCAATATCACGGCGGGGACACCAGAAATGGGCTTCACTCATTGTACCCATGTGGGGATTCGAACCCGGGTCTTCGGCGTGACGAGCCAACGCTTTAACCACTAGACTACCCCACCGCCCCTTACAATATTGAGGGGCAGCACCAGCACAGTGGTAAAATAACACAAATGCAGTGATTATAGCAGTAAATGCAGTGGGGAATATTCACTTCGCTGCAACAGTAGTCAAGCTTTCCAAAATAGTTCTAGACTGAGAAACCAAAGTGAAGCGTGATCATCATCATCTTGTATCGATGTGCAGAGTTGCGTCCCTTTGTCATGCAGGATCTGTTGACCATGTGTTCGAATTTTAGCTTTGTCCACATTACTACTGTTTGCATGTTGACAGTTAATCACGCTGGTAATATTCAAGCTGTGCCCGTAAGAAACACACCGTGGCCAGCAACATTTAGTTCTATTCTGGACTTATGTCTGTATCATCAATACTGGAACAGTGTCACCTTGATTATGTACAGACCTCTCAAATATGGGCGGGTGCGCCGTTCAACAACAAACCAAAGGGATGTCTTTGCCACCCACGTGTTAGTGGAATGAAATATCCTAAGCAAGGGTGACAATCAAGCACGATGATACCACGGCGTGTACACTGACAGTCATATTGCAGACCACTAAAAGCACAATGACCGTGTAATGTTAGTTTGGTAATACTTTGTTTCAAAAGGATATTACGACGAATTAATGGTATATATTAGTTTAACATTCAGGTTAAATGTACAATTCTATTCACACACTCACGTCCATGTCCTCTGAATTCATTCTTTCTCTTCTCTACAAGTTCTCCATTTCGCTTTCATTCTTTTGTTGACACACCCGTCCTCATGCTAAAATTCATGTCCGTCAATTTTAAATTTTACTCCAACATGCACTCAGCTCACAAATCGGAATTTACCTAAAATTGAATTAAAAAAGTAACTTTTGCCCGTATCCATATCATGATCGCTGTAGTTGATGTTGTTTTGTTGATGTTGTTGTCAGAGCAAAAAGCTGGCAGACACCGTGCCGTTACCCTATGTTTAGGTACGTGGTTTATACCATATGTTTTCGATAAAACACTCTAAGCTATGCTACCCTGCATGTCACCGTTTCAATATATACCACAATTTACGGTGAAAGGTTGGCATCTGTACTGCCGTAAATCTTACTCATCCGGATTATTACTCCCGTGATATTTATAACCTGCTTCAGCGCCAGCACACGTCACGGTAAACAGAAGCGACTAAACACTTTCCACATCCATAGGAACTCTCTGCTAACATCAGAGTCGACTGTACAGTTCTGACTATATCACGAGTATGTATTTGTTTCAGCAGTAACACCGATGTACACTGTTGTTTGCAGACAATCGAGTCTACACCAGACAATCCAGTGATTACCACCATGCGATACAATGACAGAGCATGTGTTTATAAATCACCATCATACTGTTACAATATCATACTATCAACATCAGAGTATTCCATGCAACAGTTTATATGCATGTAGGTCATTCTTTCTTCTTTAAATTATGTTTTCTTGAAATCCATTTTTCTATTTTTCACACAATATGGTATATTTCAATGTCATCACACATGAAGTGTGCATACTGTTTTTATTACGGAGTATACATGTTTTTGTTTATAAAGGGTTTGTAAATGACAGTTATAGAGAATATCAGAAGGCATGGAAACTTGCATAATTACAATTTGTGTAGTTTCATAGTATCTAAGTACTTCTTTCTAAACAAGTTAAAGAAATGGTTTTACTGTTTTATTAAATCTGTAAAGCATAGACTTCTTAACCATAATTATTTCATTACGTGAGTTGCTGTACTTCTCACTGAATCCAAACAATATGTGTTCATTGCTAAAATTTAGTCTTTTTCTCCTGTACAGTTTCCAGCTAATCTGTAAGTTTTGGTCTGGTTTGTTTCACCATATTTCAGAAGAACAGTGTGAATTACATAATACATGAGTGATTGTTTCAGTTGCTTCATGCCATAATGAACAATCTGGTAATTTGAGATCATAAAATTGTTTTACTCTCCCCAGATTATTACTCACATGATAATTATGCTCTGCTTCAACACGATCACTCGCCAAAGTCAGACATTCCACAATTTAATGCATGTATCTTATCCTTTATTCTTTCAACAATGTTTTCCTAAACTGCATTATAGTAGAATAGGTCTCGCCTGGATGTTCATGGTGAAAACATATCCACAGCTTTTGGTCTTGGTGCTACGTAAGATGGCAGAGGCATGGGCTTGCTCACCTATATAGTATTTATACTTTTGTAGAGAGTTCTATACATAACTGGATTAATCTATACCTGTTCCAAACTATTTTAGATAATATTTGACTCTAAAACTATCAAATTCTAGTAACTGTCACTACACTGATTAAATGGGACAGTAATCCAGTCCATAAAGTTATAACATCGCTCACGGATAAACTACATCGTCATATATCAATTGTATTATGAAGTTGAAATGGACTTTCTGTTGTCGCCTCTTTTTCAAATGTCTCAACAGACACTATGATCATACTTATTTGTATCACCAGCTGAGAAGCATAGATACCTCTTCTGAGTTAACTAAGGATATGTTTGGTACGTGACATTAATACTGACCCAAAACTATGATGCAACTCAAATGTATTTCAAAAAGAATTTCTATGAATATCAGCATTGCACTTCTACACAGCAGTCGTAATTCAATATTATTGAAATGTATTTTTCGCTACATCGATAACCTGATTGTCTGGGTTGTTTACATACCTCTGTCACGTGTCAGGAATACTACTGTGTGGCGTATGGCGTATGGCAAATAATGCGTGTGCTTATGCGTGTGCTTTTCGTGTTTGTTTATAGATGCAGCAAAATAACAACATTACCATATCTGTTTAACGCCATATTATAATATGGTTGACGTTATTCTGTAAATAATAGTCTGCACCAGGCAACTAGTGATTGATGTCATGAGCATCGATCTTCACGACTGGGACACAAGGACATATGCATCAACCAAGATAACGAGCCGAGACATCAACATCACAAACATCACGATCCCGTATGTCACCTATCAAGACAATGGTTGCTGTAGACCAACTCTATCCCGTATGTTCAGGGGTCGATGTGAGAAATATCTAACCATGTAAGCCAATGTGACGTTAAATATTATCTCACTCACTCTAACCATGTAAAGGGTAATACGGGTACGTATATGAGAGAAAAAGAGGGATAACTCTTCACGGGATAATGTGAATATTCACAAGTCAAAAAGTGAATCCTGAAGACTGCAATTGGTTCCACCGAACTATAGCATTGGTATCAAACCCAAACAGTGAGGTAAGTAAAATTTCATTAGGAGAAGAAAATTGCTCTCGGCAGAATATTTTTGTCATAGGCATGTCAGTTTCATCTAATTGTGAACACTTCAAAACTGTCGATGTATTGACATGTCTCCATGAGTTCTAGGAATTTTAAGGTCACAACAAATGTGCATTTATAACCAGATATGATACAGATTTGGCCGCGATAAATCGCTAAACCAAACCAAAGTGGAACCAGTTTATATTTAACAGCCAAATCGAAAGTCGCTGGATCGCAGTTACGGAAAAAAGGACTGAGCAAAGATCCCGGAGTTGCTGTCGATAACACTGTCGTTACTGTCGCTGAACACAGCCAGACCAGTCTCCCTAGCAAGCCCTTCAAATTAGGAGAAATAAATGGCATTCTCTAATCTACACGGACAAGGGGTGACACAATCATGAATATGATCCTCACATTCGTATGGTTCAGGAAATTAAGAAGCAATGTGTTTGAAAAAAATACTTTTCAGAATATTGAATTTTCAAAGAAATACAAATGTCTCAGCACAAAGGTATAGCTTGTGCATGAAGTACAGTGCAATATATGTGGAGCAATAAAGTAAAATTAAAGAAATCTGAAACGTGTGGGCTACGTTTATTGGGTGACATTAGTTTCTATATCTGATGGCAATTAGATTTGTGACGCATATCAATTGGTGAAAATGTCTCAGCCAGGAATCATATAAACATCGGATCATATCAAGCAAGTGAACTAGATAGTTCCTTTTATAAGATTGCCTCGTAAGTTATTAATATCTAAATACGACCTCACCACATAGCAACATGAACAATATATAATAACTGTAGATCTATTCGTGTGGTACTGTTTGTTGGTGTGTTTGATGTGTGACGCCACAGTTTGTTTGTTCGTTCTATAACGCTGCATGTAGTAATATATTGTGACTGTTAGCTGTGATATGTTTAAATGAAACAAAACAATCCAATCTATTTATTTCTTTGTCTGATGTTAAACGCTGCACTGATCTAGAGGGACAAAATGACACTTCCTAACAGTAGTAAAAGTCTAATCAAATCCCAATAGCCATCCATTCAATAAAACACAGTTTGCTGAAGGCTGCACCTTCAGGTGTCAATGTGACATGACTGCATTATTCTCCTCTTTTGTTTGAGGCACTGTTGGCCCAATGGACATTGGTGCTACATTTCCCTACTTTCTTTCGCAGTGCAATGGGCCTCTGATGAAGTTTAATACCATAGTTCCCCTTCCTCGTGACGTTGTCAGCACTACAGTCGTCTTCGGTGACACTGGAACAAGTCTTTAGCCAGCGTCACCACATCTGGACAAACAAGCAAACATGAGTGAAATATGTGTACAGGTGGTGTAAAATCATACTCACTCACTCACTCACTCAGTCATCTATACTTTATCCCTGAATCATTTTTATAGATTTGTCTTTAGCCAGCGTGCCAGTGGGTTTTCCCCATTTTCACAGGTCGGCGGAATAATTTGTGCATTTTTTATCGACTCATTTTAATTTTTAATTCAGTGAAAATTTGACCCATGCTTGAAAAAAGAAAACAAATCTTGTCCCACAATCAACACAGCGTGGACAGTTACTGGATGAAAATGTTTAATACCGCCTTGTGTGACTCTCACACATAAAAAAAAAGTACTATCCTAAACACTATTTTGACTGAAAAGCTTTTAGCCGCGGAAGTCTTTCATGGCGATTACAGCTTAGTGAGAGCGATAATGCAACAGTAATCTATCCGGTGTGTTCCCTCAGTGTTATTTACGCTGAACGACTTCACAAATACTTCGTAAACCCTCGTAATACCGACTGACACCCAAGCCCTAACACCAAAGAGAGAGATTTGAGAGCAATAGACTGACGATCGGATGAAGTCCACTCCAGGCATTTCAAGAACAAAAGTAGTGGTAATCCGAGTAGGATCTCGGTCTCCCCGTGTCCATTTCATATGGCTTGATCGTCTGCATTGGCAAGCAGTGATTGCAACTTGATCACAGATTAATCATGTCGGGTCGCTGTGCCACTGACTGGCAGACGAGGATGGAAGCTTCTGAGAGCAGACGACAATCGCGCGGTGACAGATTACCAAGAACACTTCTTGAATTCAAAGTAGACACTTTGGCGTGAGTAAGGCGAGAAGAGCGCTGTAATATTCCCGCAGTTTTGTCGCCAATTCTGGCATTGGTTTCAGTCGAGTGTATCACTGGACACTCCGCAATGGCACAGGCAATGAATCTAGAAATTATTGAATGCTAAATCGGTGGTCTTGTTTAGCATTTTGTCGCCCGTGATTGTCATTGGGAGACACGCGTGTTGGTTGGCGTTAGGTTTGGTCTGAGTGTTACGTTTAAAACAAGAAGCATTATTTTGAGGAGGTTTATCTTGATTTAAAGATAGTATGTGCCAGAAGAAATAACATGGCCTCAGGATTCAAGAAACTACGTCCGCTCGACATGCTGGATAAAGCGACGATGCAAGATTTATTTTTGCTTCTAATGCAGCCCATATATCAGCACCACCTACCTGCGTAGACTCATTACATGTGAAAGTGTGACCATTATTAAGCCAATTTATAAGAAAAAGGGAAACGCCGATAATCCAGATTCAAACCGACTAATTTCGATGCTTAGCTGTTTCGGCAAACTATTTACTTCCATTCTCAATGAACGACTGACCAAATTCTGTGAAAACTTTGAATTCATATTCCATTCGCAATCGGGCTTTCGCAAAGGATTTTCAACAGCAAATAATGTTTTTATTATACAGAGTCTTATTAATTCGTTGCAAAATAGACACAAGGAGTTATATTGTGCTGTCATCGATTTCTCTCAGGCTTTTGACAAGGTGTGACGGGCAAAACTATTACGTCGTGGGGTGAAAGGTAAAATATTTCATCGTATCCGAAATATGTATAATGATATTAAACCATGTCTTATGATAAATACGCTGAAATCAAGCTTCTTTCCATGGTTGTCGGGGGGTCCGTCAAGGGGAAGACCTGTCTCCTCTTCTGTTCTCATCTTATCTTAAGGATCTTGAAGAATATCTCATCTGTAATGGGTGTGATGGTCTGACACTAGAATACGATAATGATCACGTGACCATCTATCTTAAACTTTTAGGGTTGCTATATGCTGATGACACTGTACTTTTAGCCGAAAGTAACTAACATCTGCAGACAGCACTTGATTGCTTTTCACGTTATTGTGATTTCTGGAAACTTGAAGTTAACTCAGATAAAACTAAATTACCTATATTTGGATCGGGTTCAGCGGGCGAAAATCAAATCAAATTGTTGATACCTTTAAGTACCTCGGAATAACATTTCATAGAAACGGAAAACTGATTACCGCTATCAAACATGCTGCTTGAAGTTTCTAAAGCTTGCAGCGGGTCTGAGGATGTCAACACCCAACTATATGGTTTACGGTGAATTCGGGAGAGAACCGTTACGCATACAAATAGATTAAACATGCTATAGCATACTGGTGCAAGTTATCATGTTCTCATCCTACCAATAAGATTGCCTCATTTATGCTAATTTACATGATTAGTAAACGTACACATGGCTATTCTTGTCCTTGGTTAAATAACGTCAAAGTCATTTTTAGAACTTGTGGCATCCAGCATTGTTTTATTGTTGAATGTCCACATCTTTTCTTCAAAAGAGTGGTTAACTGCAAAAGTGGTTCTAATTATACAGGACCAGTTTCTGCAGTGCTGGAAGAGTGCTATTCGTGATTCCCAGAACGGTTTCTACTATTCCATTATTAAAGATTCACCATATTTTGAAAAGTATTTATTACTCACAGATAACATTTATCAACCTTTACTATATTTTGGAACAAGTAATCACAAATTGCCAATAGAAAGGGTCGCTGGTCGAACATTCCTCGTGAAGAGAGAATTTGTACATTGTGTAATTCTCAACAAATTGGCGACAAATTCCATTATTTATTTACATGTAAAGCATTGGCGAATGAACGTTCTTCTCTTATCAGTGATTTTTATTTATAAATGGCTTAACATATCAAAATATAAGCAAGTTGTTGGGAATAATAAAATACATGTCCTAAAAAACAATGTCAAGATTTCTGAATCTTGTGTATGCCATCTTGTCGTAATTTCTATATGACTATTAAATGTAACTCTTGTACCACCGTTGGTGGTTCCTTTGAGTAATTAAGTGAATGAGACCGCATAGGCCAAGTGGATGAATGTACTGCATCAGATTGAAATATTTACAGGTCACGTTAGTGAAATATTACTACAAGTGGTATAAAATAACATTCGATCAGTCACTCATGACCGTCCCAAGGAACGATAAACACAATCACCCATTCATCCATTACAGTGAATGGGTACCCTTTTTCTGCCGTTTCTATTAGTATTCCACCAATGTCATAAGGAATAGACTTCATGAATTGAGCGTATACCAGTCTGGAGAATCGAACCCGATCGTCTAGCGTGACAAGCGAATGCTTTAACCACTGAGATACCCCACCGCCTCCATACAACACGGAAATGAAGACGATTACAAGGCATGCTGGGAGAGACCTCGCTGTTGGTTGGATGAAATAACCTTTAGGATTTACTCGGCTATCACCGTCTCATATTGAAGGTCAAAGAAATATGACGATTATCACAACGTCAACTAAAGACTTATTGATAGGACTTGACTAAACCTAATATACTTGCACCGTGAGGCTATTAATGGTGTCTATGTGATGAGATATGGGTCGGCTGTCGTATACTGTTAAGGTCACGTTAGATGACTTCATTATGTACAATGATATATGAGAATATTCAATTTATTTCAGGTGTTCCCTGCAGACGTTCAATTACAAACAATCGGTTAATGAGACATCTACCCCTGAAAGAATTCGGTGGAAACATATCCACAGCTTTGGTCTTGGTGCTACATAAGATTTGGCAAGCAAGAGGCATGGGCTTGCTCACCTATATAGTATTTATATACTTTGTAGAGAGTTCTATACATAACTGGATTAATCTATACCTGTTCCAAACTATTATTTTAGATAATATTTGACTCTAAAACTATCAAATTCTAGTAACTGTCACTACACTGATTAAATGGGACAGTAATCCAGTCTATAAAAGATTATAACATCGCTCACGGATAAACTACATCGTCATATATCAATTGTATTATGAAGTTGAAATGGACTTTCTGTTGTCGCCTCTCTTTTCAAATGTCTCAACAGACACTTATGATCATACTTATTTGTATCACCAGCTGAGAAGCATAGATACCTCTTCTGGAGTCAACTAAGGATATGTTTGGTACATTGACATTAATACTGACCCAAAACTATGATGCAACTCAAATGTATTTCAAAAGAATTTCTATGAATATCAGCATTGCACTTCTACACAGCAGTCGTAATTCAATATTATTGAAATGTATTTTTCGCTACATCGATAACCTGATTGTCTGGGTTGTTAACATACCTCTGTCACGTGTCAGGAATACTACTGTGTGGCGTATGGCAAATAATGCGTGTGCTTTTTCGTGTTTGTTTATAGATGCAGCAAAATAACAACATTACCATATCTGTTTAACGCAATATTATAATATGGTTGACGTTATTCTGTAAATAATAGTCTGCACCAGGCAACTAATGAGTGATTGATGTCATGAGCATCGATCTTCACGACTGGGACACAAGGACATATGCATCAACCAGAGATAACGAGCCGAGACATCAACATCACAAACATCCGCGATCCCGTATGTCACCTATCAAGACAATGGTTGCTGTAGACCAACTCTAACCCGTATGTTCAGGGGGTCGATGTGAGAAATATCTAACCATGTAAGCCAATGTGACGTTAAATATTAACTCACCTCCTCTAAAACCATGTAAAGGGTAATACGGGTACGTATATGGGAGAAAAAAGGGATATTAACTCTTCACGGGATAATGTGAATATTCACAAGTCAAAAGTGAATCCTGAAGACTGCAATTGGTTCCACCGAACTATAGCATTGGTATGAAGCCAAACAATTGAAGTGATGATAAAATTTCATTTGGAGAAGAAAATTGCTCTCGGCAGATATTTTTGTCATAGGCATATCAGTTTCATCTAATTGTGAACACTTCAAAGGCATCGATGTATTGACATGTCTCCCCATGAGTTCTACAAGATTTTAAGGTCACAACAAATGTACATTATAACCAGTTATGATACAGATTTGGCCGCGATAAATACCGCTATGGAACCTTCATAAACCAACAGTGGAACCAGTTTATATTTTAACAGCCAAATCGAAAGTCGCAGGATCGCAGTTACGGAAAAAAGGACTGAGCAAAAGATCCGGGTTGCTTTATCGTTAACACTGTCGTTACTGTCGCTGAACACAGCCAGACCAGTCTCCCCTATAGCAAGCCCTTCAAATTAGGAGAAATAAATGGCATTCTCAATCTACACGGACAGGGGGCGACACAATCATGAATATGATCCTCACATTCGCATGGTTCAGGAAATTAAGAAGGAATGTGTTGAAAATAAATACTTTTCAGAATATTGAATTTTCAAAGAAATACAAATGTCTCCCGCACAAGGTATAGCTTGTGCATAAAGTATAGAGGCAGTGCAATATATGTTGAGCAATAAAAAGTAAAATTAAAGAAATCTGAAAGAGCAGTGTGGGCTGCGTTTATTGGTTGACATTAGTTTCTATATCTGATGGCAATTAGATTTGTGACGCATATGAATTAATTGTAAAGAAAATGTCTCAGCCAGGAATCCTTATAAATATCGGATCATATCAAAACCCAAGTGAACTAGATAGTTACTTTTATAAAGATTGCCTCGTAAGTTATTAATATCTAAATACTGACCTCACCACATAGCAGCATGAACAATATGTAATATCAATTACAGTAGATCTATCCACACGTGTGGTACTGTTTGTTGGTGTGTTTGATGTGTAACACCACAGTTTGTTTGATCGTTCTATAACTAGCTGCGGGTAGTATTATATTGTGGCTGTTAACGTGATATGTTTAAATAAAACAAACAATAAAATATTGATATATCTGTGTCTGATGTTAAACGCTCACTACTGATCTAGAGGGACACAATGACACGTCCTAACCCTGGTAAAACGTCTAATCAAATCTAGTCACCCCTTTAATAAAACACAATTTGCTGAAGAATGTCCCTTCAGGTGTGGAATAAAATGGCGTCATTATTCTCCTCTTTTGTTTGAGGCACTTTTGGCCAATGGACAATCTTTACATTTTCCCTACTTTCTTTCGCTGTGCAATGGGCCGCTGATGAAGTTTAATGCCATAGTTCCCCGTCGTCGTGACTTTGTTAGCACCACAGTCGTCTTCGGTAGCATATGTCTTCAGCCAGCGTCACCACACATCTGGACAACCAAGCAAACATGACTGAAATATGTGTACAAGTGGTGTAAATCAAACTCCTCACTCAGTCAGTCATCTTTACTTATCCTGAATCATGTTTCACAAGGTTTTGTCAGCCGTAGGATCCCTAGCAAATACGTAACCCATA